>NC_069499.1:804652320-804952320 GCF_027579735.1 Bombina bombina | reverse complement strand
ATCATCAGCACTCCAACCCATTGGGTTCTCTTTCTTCCACACATTTCATGGAGGCTGCACCTGATTTTACCTTGTTCCCTGGCACACACAATGTGAAGTTGCACCTGATGATGGTTTTTTACCTGCACTGCAGGCAATCTACACCCACACATGCATATCTCTCTCTTTTTCTCTCTCTCTCCTTCTCCACACATACTAAGGCCAAAGGTTGTATTCACAGCTTCATGTTAAGCATTGAGTTGTCTGTGTTACACTTCAGTAACAATGAGATTTGTTTTTAGAATCTCAGAGCTGGCATTAATCTATGAATGCAAGAGGAAACACCATTCAGATGTATCCTCTGCAAATCACATAAAGAGTAAAAGCTATAATTGAAATGAGTTTTATTAGAAGCATTCTGCTAATAATACAATTCTGTAAGAAAATTGCTTCTAATTAAAACGGAAATATATTAATGTATATTTCTATATAAGATAGAATGTCCCTTTTTAAGAAAAAAAACAAAAAACGTAAGTTTTGCTATTATTTATTTATAAAAAAAACAACCTTTAATAACAATTTATTTTAATCCTTGGTGGTGGTATCTCTAAACTGATAAATGAGTTTAACACATTCAGTACCGGAACTTTCAGAGAAAAATTTGCCCAAAGTCCTGGAAAATGTTTTTTTTTTTGCTATCACTCCATCTATATATTAATAGACAACCCAAGGTATTGATCTAGGCCCATTTGGATATATGTCCTGCCACAGTTTTGCCTCCAAATGTGATCATATTAAAAAAATTGTTAACTTTTTCACAAACTCTGGGTTTCTCACTGAAATTATTTGCATACTGCTTGTGCAGTCATAAGACAAATGGTTGTAAAAGCTTTTCTGGGATCACAGAAACAGCAGAAATGCATGGCTTTACCATTGCTTTTTGGCAGTACCCAGTTTATTAAAAAGGGAATTATGTTTTAAAATGTATTTATTATTAAAAAAAATATTCTGTAGTGTAGTGATTCCCCTCACCCTTCCAAGAGATCATCCATATGGTCTCCCCTCCCCCTCTCATAATGCTTTTCTATAGCGTACGGGACCCATCCCTCCTCCATCACCAAATAATTTTTCTTTAAAATTGGGAACCCTCCCCTTCCTTCCACACCAGCCACGGCAACACTGCAAGCTGATACAGACAGTGACCCAGAGTGTCACTGTCTGTATTTACGATCTGAATTCATATGATAAAAGCCGAGTTGACAGCAGGGACCGCAGCATGAGCCAGAGTGTTGGACATAGGTACTATGTCAACACAGTACACTGGGCAAAATACTGTGTGACGTAGTACCTACGTCCATTTGGCTTAAGGAGTTAAGTGAGAATTTGTTTACTATTACAGACCTTCCAGCTGTCCCTATTTGAGAGGTACTGTCCTTAATTCTGAGCTCTTTCCCTCTGAGAAAACCATATTGCTGAGTTTTCAGAAGCTCCCTCAGCCACACCCATACACTACCAAGACACACCTACCTACTGCACAGACACACCCACTGACCAACCAGATACAACCATGTTTACACCCACTATCTACCCCTGACACTGCCCCACCCACAAAATGGTGATGGCCTCCCCTCAATCTTCTGAGTCCCTAATACCTAGACACAAATGTTGGGCGGGTATGCTATTATTATATGCCGTGGGCACCATTTATTAACCAGTGGAGGATGCTTGGAGTCCTTGTGGTGCTCATGTTAGCCTGCTTACAGTAGTTAAGATGCAGTGGTCTTCTGAGATGTAATCACTCCAAACTCATTTGTTTGAGCAGGAGTTGGTGCTGCATAAGATCCTCATTGTGCAATAATAAATGTGGGCAAAGGATGAACATCTTCCGCTGCCCCACTTGTTGCAAAGATGGTCAGACAGGTTTCCTACCTGTGAACTGTGTCCACCCTTCAAATTATAAATATCTATAGTGTTTACAAGTATTATTGAATGCATTCTGCTGATGGATGAATACATGTAGCTGAGGCTAAGCATGGAGCTATTTATGAGCTATTTATGAATTGTGGTATTTTCTGAAAAAAAAAAATAGAAAGTGAACACTTTCCTGGTTACAGGAGTTTATTGGTGAAAACGACATCAGTGCAGTATCATAGATAAAAAATAAATAAAAGTTAATGTTAAAAAGGTGTTTAAATAAGCATAACACCACACCTCACAAAAATAATCCTATGCATCTGCATCTCCTGCTTCAGGTATGAGTTTTATAATCTAACAATTGAAACATATTTGAAATGTCACTGTGTTATGTATTTATGATTACGATATTATTTAAGAAATTATGAATAGTAATAATCAATAACAATATTAAAATTATTGTCGGCAATACCTCCATTAATATAGTAGAATCCTATCAGTACACTCCAGTGAAATGTTATATGATCTCTGTAGTGTATTCCAAGATAATTCTATTGAGGTGTTCAGCAATTAATGACAAAAAAATTATTACTAAAATAAAATTTATGCTTACCTGATAAATTTCTTTCTTTGCAGATATGGAGAGTCCACAATGTCATTCCAATTACTAGTGGGATACTCACTCCTGGCCAACAGGAGGAGGCAAAGAGCACCCCAGCAAAGCTGTTAAGTGTCACTTCCCTTACCCATAACCCCCAGTCATTCAGCCGAAGGGAAATGGAAAAAAAAGATAACACAAAGGTGTAGAGGTGCCTGAGGTTTTGTAAAAAATTACTGTCTCATCTAAAGGGTGGGGTCGTGGACTCTCCATGTCCGGAAAGAAAGAAATTTATTGGGTAAGCATACATTTGGTTTTCTTTCCTAAGACATGGAGAGTCCACAACATCATTCTAATAACTAGTGGGAACCAATACCCAAGCTAGAGGACACGGAATGAACAGGGAGGGAGAACAAGATAGGCAGACCTAAACAGAAGGCACTACCGCTTGAAGATCCCAAAAGAGGCCTCAGCCAAGGCAAAAGTATCAAATTTGGAAAAAGTATGCAAAGAGGACCATGTTGCTGCCTTGCAAATCTGTTCCATAGAAGCTTCATTTTTGAAAGCCCAAGAAGAGGAGACAGTCCTAGTGGAATGAGCTGTAATTCTCTCAGGAGGCTGCTGTCCAGCAGTCTCATAAGCAAAACGAATCATACTTCTCAATCAGAGGGAAAGAGAAGTAGAAGTGGCCTTCTGACCCATACGCTTTCCTGAGAAACAAACAAACAGGGCAGAAGACTGACGAAAATCTTTAGTAGCCTGTAGGTAAAATTTTAGAGCACGCACATCATCCAAGTTATCCAAAATATGTTCCTTATGAGAAGAAGGATTAGGACAAAAGGAAAAACAATTTCAATCCAAAACCACCTTAGGAAGAAACCCCAATTTAGTATGAAGGACCGCCTTATCCGCATGAAAAATAAGGTAAGGCGAATCACACTGCAGATCCAAGAGTTCAGAAACTCTACGAGCAGAGGAAATAGCAATAAGAAACATAACTTTCCAAGATAACAACTCAATATCTACAGAATGCATTGGCTCAATCAGAGCCTGCTGCAAAACTCTAAGAACTAGGTTAAGGCTCCAAGGAGGAGCAACAGGCTTAAACACTGATTCTGACCAAGGCCTGACAAAAAGTTTGAACATCTGGCACACCTGCCAGACGTTTGTGTTAAAGGATAGACAGTGCAGAAATGTGACCCTTCAGAGAACTGACTGAGAAACCCTTCTCAAGACCTTTCTGGAGAAAAGATAAAATTCTAAGAATCCTGACCCTGCTCCACGAGAAGCCTTTCGATTCACACCAATAAAGGTATTTGCGCCATACCTTATGGTAAATCTTGCAAGTAACTGGCTTGTGAGCTTGAAGCATGGTATCAATAACAGATTCTGAAAATCCACACTTAGTCAAAACTAATCGTTCAATCTCCAAGCAGTCGGCTTCAGAGAAACTAGATTTGGATGGAGGAAAGGACCCTGAGTTAGAAGGTCCTTCCTCAGAGGTAACCTCCAAGGTGGAAGAGAAGACATTTTTACCAGGTCTGCAAACCAGATCCTGTGAGGCCATGTAGGAGCTATCAAAATTACAGATGCTCTCTCCTGTTTGATACGAGCAATGACTCGTGGAAGGAGAACAAACAAAGGAAACAGGTATGCTAGACTGAAATCCAAAGAAACCGTCAGAGCATCTATCAGGGCGGCCTGAGGATCTCTTGATCTTGAACCGTACCTTGGAAGTTTGGCGTTCTGATGAGACGCCATCAGATTTAACTCTAGCACTCCCCACTTGAAGGTTAACCTGGAGAACACCTCCGGATGGAGAGCCTGTCTAATCAGAAAATCCGCCTCTCAGTTGTCCACTCCTGGAATGTGGATGACAGATAGAAGACAATCGTAAGCTTCCGCCCACAAATAATCCAAGCCACCTCCTTCATGGCCAAGTTACTCCGAGTTCCTCCCTGGTGATTGATGTAAGCCACTGAGGTGATGTTGTCCGACTGGAACCTAATAAAATGGGCTAAAGACAACTGAGACGAAGCCATCAAGGCATTGAAGATCGCTCTCAATTCCAAGATGTTTATGGGGAGAGAAGACTCCGCCCGAGTCCATAGGCCCTGAGCCTTAAGCGAGTCCCAGACTGCCCCCCAGCCTAGCAGGCTGGCATCCGTGGTCACAATCACCCAGGAGGGTCTCCGGAAGCATGTGTCCTGAGACAGATGATCCTGAGAAATCCACCACGAGAGAGAGAGTTTCTTGTCAACTGATCCAGATCTATCCTCTGAGACAGATCTGAATGGTCTCCATTCCATTGTCTGAGCATGCATAATTGCACAGCTCTCAAATGGAATTGAGCAAAGGGAATGATGTCCATGGAAGCGACCATCAGACCAATTACCTCCATGCATTGAGCCACTGATGACTGAACAGTAGACTAGAGAGAGAGGCAAGAGGAGAGAAGTTTGGATTTTCTGACCTCCGTCAGAAAAATCTTCATAGATAGGGAATCTATGATGGTCCCTAAGAAACACACCTTGTAGTTGGAACAAGGGAACTCTTTTGCAGATTCACTTTCCATCCGTGGGAACGTAGAAAAGAAAACAAGATCTCTGTATGAGAGTTTGCTAGTTGAAAAGATGGTGCCTGAACCAATATGTAATCCAGGTAAGGTGCCACCGCAATTCCCTGAGACCTGACAACTGCCAAGAGAGCCCCCAGAACCTTTGTGAAAATTATGGGAAGTGTGGCAAGGCCAAACGGGAGAGCAACAAATTGAAAGTGCTTGTTTAGAAAAGCGAATCTCAGGAACTGGTGATGATCCCTGTGGATGGGAACATGAAGATATGCGTCCTTCTATGGTCATCATGAACTGACCCTCTTGGACCAAAGGTAGAATGGAACGCATGGTTTCCATTTTGAAGAACGGTACTCTGAGAAATTTGTTGAGACACTTTAGGTCTAAAATGGGTCGAAAAGATCCCTCTTTTTTGGGAACCACAAACATATTTGAATAGAATCCTAGACCCTGTTCCCTAACTGGGACTGGAACAATCACTCCCAGGGAGGAAAGGTCCTGAATGCCTCTCGTTTTACCTGATCCGCAGATAATCTTGAGAGGAGAAATCTGAACCTGGGAGGACGGGTCTTGAATTCTATTTTGTAACCCTGAGACACTATGTCCACAGCCCAAGAGTCTAGGACATCGCGTATCTAAGCTTGTTGGACCAAGGAAAGTCTGCCCCCCACTTGATCCAATCCCAGACCAGAGACAAACTCTTCATGCTGACTTAGTCTCAGATGAAGGTTATTTGATTGCTTCTCCTTATTCCAAGTCTGATTGGGTCTCCAAGAGGACTTGGACTGCTCCGGCTTAGAGGAGGGAGAAGAATACTTTTGACCTTTGAAGTTATGATAGGAGAATTAGAACTTTGACGTCCCTTAGTTCTATTCTTCTTGTCTTGTGGTAGAAAGGACCCCTTTCCACCTGTAATTTCAGAAATTATCTCCCCCAGACCAGGACCAAACAGGGTCTTACCCTTATAAGGTAGCAACAGGAGCTTGGACTTGGAGCTAACATCTGCTGACCAAGATTTAAGCCACAGAGCCCTGTGGGCTAGGACAGTGAAGCCAGACATCTTGGCTCCAGTCTAATGAATTGTATGTTAGCATCAGAGATAAAGGAATTGGCCAGTTTGAGAGCCTTAATCCTATCTTGGATCTCCTCTAATGGAGTCTCCTCTAAAATTAAATTGGACAAAGCATCACACCAATAAGATGCTGCACTTGTTACAGTGGCAATACAAACTGCAGGTTGCCATTGTAGACCTTGATGAACATACATTTTCTTTAAATAGGCTTCCAGCTTTTTGTTCTTAGGATCCTTAAAAGAACAGCTATCCTCTCTAGGAATCGTGGTTCTCTTGGCCAGAGTAGAAATAACCCCTTCTACCTTAGGCACAGTACGCCATGAGTCCTGAATGGAGTCAGCAACAGGAAACATCTTTTTAAAGACAGGGGACGGGGAAAAGGAATCCCTGGCTTATCCCATTCCTGTTCATAGATCTCCAACACAGGGTCTGGAACAGGGAAGACTTCCACAGAGGAAGGAACATCATAGTATTTGTTAAGCTTACTAGATTTTTTAGGGTTGACAGCGACAGAAGAATCGAGTCATCCAAAGTAGCCAGTACCTCATTTAGAAGTAAACAAAGGTGTTCAAGTATAAATCTGAAGTTTACTTCTTCAGACTCAGACAAAGGATCGATACTGTCAGAATCTGAGATTTCACCCTCAGAAGCTACCGAGGTATCCTCCTCATCAGACTTATGGGGGGAGGGAACCTTCACAGCAGCAAATGGGACAGACACCTTACTGTCAGAAATATGTTTCAATTTCCTCTTGCGCTTCCCCATCATGGGAAAAGCAGATAAAGCCAGATATACCGCAGAAGATATCTGTGCAGCAAAATCTATTGGCAAATACACTCCTCCAGGAGTCTGAGAGGAACTGCAGGGCACTGTATGTGAAGCCTTGAGGAGAAACCTGTGGAATTGCCTGAACAGCATCATCCTGAGAGACATTAAGCTAAGAAACAAGTAATTTATCTTTACACTTTAAGGTCTTTTCTAAACATGAGGAACAAAATTGCATAGGCAAGACAATTTGAGCCTCCAAACATAATAAGCATTTATCAAAAGGAACAGACTCCTGTTCATTATCCATAGCTGATAAAGCACTCAAAAAGTAAGGAATGTAACTTTAAGAAGGATAGTCCTTCAAAGAGTTAAACAAATTGAAAATGAAATACACCTCTACACCTCAGAAGCTGAGGTGTCCTACCGTAACCTGCAGAAGCTGCACAAATTTAGGACTCTCCAGTCGGCCAAACGATAACCTCACAGCAGTAACTGAAGAGAAATTCACAGGAATGGCGGCGCTCCGCTACAAGCGGAAGAGCGGAAGGTCAGGTGAGCAGCATTAAAAGAAACCTGTGCATTAAAGAAAAAGCTTGCAAGTCTACTTTAAAGCAAAAAAAACGGAAAGAAGCTGTTTAAACATTCATTTAAAAAAGACTTTTACGATAAATACACATAGCCATAGGGTCATTAACCATCCCATAAAACTAATGGAAGCCGTTAACCCCTAGTCTCCTCACATGCAAATAGTGCCTGCATACTGCCCCAAATGAATCCTCCCTAAAAGATTATAATGTCCTGTAACAATTAATGCAGAATTAAATTCAATAATGCAAGTCTCCAGTACCTAGAAGACAAAAGAACTTACCTGCAAATCTAGCTGTCGGGCAGGAAGACAGCTCACAAGGCGTGAAAGGACACATACTCCTCCTTACAGAGACCTGTAGAAAAAGAAAGAACAGAGTAACCAACTCTGGCTTCAATATCGAGGGCAGCAAATATGTTAGAAAACAAAGCAAGGACCACCTCACCACTT
Organism: Bombina bombina; assembly: GCF_027579735.1. Taxonomy (NCBI): domain Eukaryota; kingdom Metazoa; phylum Chordata; class Amphibia; order Anura; family Bombinatoridae; genus Bombina; species Bombina bombina. The sequence continues at coordinate 804,944,381 of NC_069499.1, read as the reverse complement.
TCTAACTGCTTAAAAGCCACCACTACTCTTATTCAAGAGATTGATGTTGACACAGCTAAACCCAAATCCTTGCTTGCAGGGAAAAGTACCCAAAAAAGGAATAAAATCTTCAGACGCCAACTTCACGTCGTCCATTGACAGAGGCAAAGAGAATGACTGGGGGTTATGGGTAAGGGAAGTGACACTTAACAGCTTTGCTGGGGTGCTCTTTGCCTCCTCCTGCTGGCCAGGTGTGAGTATCCCACTAGTAATTGGAATGACGTCTTAGACTCCATGTCTTTGGAAAGAAATATTAATTTTCAATCCCAAATTAAAACAATTCCTAAATTCTGATATGTGAAGATTATATATATATATATATATATATATATATATATATATATATATATATATATATATATATATATAATCAATTGATTATTACAATATTAAAGCAATTTAACAAGCTATAAAAATCTTTAGATCAATTAATATTCAGTTAAATCGCCTATACTTTTGTATATGGAAACAATATTATCTATAAATTTACCTTAACTCAAAATGAATTAACTATCACATGTCACATTTGAATTTTGCTAGAATAATTTATAATTAGCCAGAAATATTAACCAATTCAATATATAGCTTATTTAACAAAGTTTGAGCAGCGCATATATCCAAATCTCACAATAAAATCTTAGCTTAACTCCCACAAATCTAATGTAATTTCAAGGAAAATATAATTCAACTGTTTTGCCCACAATCATTTTAAGTAACTTCAATCAAACAACTAGAGAGATCTAAACAATATAGGCAAACTAATAGATTACTCAATACAGCAAGAATAATATAATATGACTAATTTCCTATACAATTTCTAATATATATTATAGCAACTTCAAATCAATTTATAAGTATAAAATACAAAATCTCTCTTTTCCTCAATGGTCAAATTACTTAAAGGGACATGAAACCCAAAAATTTTCTTTCATGATCCAGATAGAGAATACAATTGTAAATACATTTCTAATTTACTTCTATTATATAATTTGTTTCATTCTCTTGGTATTATTTGTTGAAGGAGCAGCAATGCACTACTGGTTTCTAACTGAACACATGGGTGAGCCAATGACAATCGTTATTTATCTGCAGCCACCAATTAGCAGCTAGAACCTAGGTTCTTTGCTGCTCCTGAGCTTACCTAGATAAACCTTTCAGCAAAGGATAACAAGAGAAGGAAGCAAATGATATAATATAAGTAAACTGGAAAGTTGTTTAAAATTGTATTCTCTATTTGAATTATGAAAGAAAATTTTTGGGTTTCATGTCCCTTTAATGTTAAATGTCATTATTATTATTATCTAAAATACCCTGGTCTATGCAATGTTAATTTATAAAACACACATGAGGATATAAAGCAGCGCTTTGCATTTAAAAATACACTATATAGTGTTAAAGAACAAACAATCTTACTGCTCGGTGGTCCCCTGGTATATAATAGGGAGCTTAAACACATAAAGATGCAGGGTGGCTTTAACACAGATCATATTGCTCACTGTGGGTCCAGATGCAGCCGCTCTCTGTTCCTGTGTATTTCTCCCCACACAGGCTGAACAAACGCTAGTGAACTGCAAAAAAGGGAACAGCGCAAAGGACCAGATTAAAGGTAGTATTTTTATTCGATAAGACAATCACGCAACAGCACAGATTTTACTTACAAGATGTAAGTTCTTTAAAGCATTTCACAATTAATGTTGTGATCAAAGAAAGTCCTATTCCATTATTGAGGAGCTCCACGGCTGACAGGAATGCCTGACAGGAACGTCTTCCTACCACACACAGCTGGGAAACTCCTCCGGTAGTTCAAAGAGGGACCAGTAACTCAACGCGTTTCCCCCGGAGTACGCCTAGGTTTTTTCAAGAGAAGGATACAAACTAAGAGGTGTGTCACTATTTCTAGCTTAAAGATGATCCTAATTGGGCAATGCAATCCACCAATAGGACTAGACAAAAAACACACACCCTCCATTTTGACGGAAAATTTTAAAGTGCATACTAGTACTTAAAGGGCCAGTAAACCTAAAAAATAGTGTTATATAATTCTGCACATAGTGTAGAATTATATAACATTATATGAGTGCTAGCTTTATAAAACCTAATATATCCGGTAAACTTTTCTAAACAAACAGAGTTTTCCAGACCTGTCCTCTGTGCTCTACTGAGCGGGTTTTCCCTCAGAGCGCATCTGGCCAGCTGTCTAGTAACATCCTGGCCCGACCGCGTCATTACACTCAATGCAGCTTGCTTCTGGAGCGGTCAGACCGGGCTGTTACTAGACAGCTTGCCAGATGCGCTCTGAGGGAAAACCAGACCCACTCAGTAGAGCACAGAGGACGGGTCTGGAAAACCCTGTTTGTTTAGAAAAGTTTACCGGATATATTAGGTTTTATAAAGCTAGCACTCATATAATGTTATATAATTCTGCAATATGTGCAGAATTATATAACATTATTTTTTAGGTTTAGTGGCACTTTAAAAACAGTTCATAATCTAACAGTTACATCTTGATGCTCATCAAAATGACAGAGAAAAAATGCATACCAAATAAGACTCATTTATGAATACATAATTGATTAGAACTAATACAAAGAAAAAAGATAAATACATATTAAAATTACATGTTAAAATACAAAGATATAAAAATACATATTTAGTAATGATTTCATATACAACATAGATATAAATATATATAGAGAAAATATATATAAAAACCCTAGAATCCTAGAAATTTGATTCAAATAGATAAAACAATATATTCCTGAAACAATATAAAAAACATCAATTAATAATGTATATCTAAGTGCAGTATCATGAGATATGTGTATACTATTTGTATACTATTTATTGATATTTTATATTCACACAGTCCGATTATTAATTGATGTTTTTTTTTAATCAATTATGTATTCCTAAATTACGGCTAGATTTAGAGTTTTGTCGGTAACGACCCGCGTAGCTAACGCTGGTTTTTTCCCCCGCACCTTTTAAATACCGCTGGTATTTAGAGTTCACAGAATGGCTGCGTTAGGCTCCAAAAAAGGAGCGTAGAGCATAATTTACCGCCACTGCAACTCTCAATACCAGCAGTGCTTACGGACGCGGCCAGCTTCAAAAACGTGCTCGTTCACGATTCTCCCATAGGAAACAATGGGGCAGTTTGAACTGAAAAAAAGTCTAACACCTGCAAAAAAGCAGCGTTCAGCTCCTAACGCAGCCCCATTGTTTCCTATGGGGAAACACTTCCTATGTCTGCACCTAACACCCTAACATGTACCCCGAGTCTAAACACCCCTAGCCTTACACTTATTAACCCCTAATCTGCCGACCCGCTATCGCTGACCCCTGCATATTTTTTTAACCCCTAATCTGCCGCTCCGTACACCGCCGCAACCTACATTATCCCTATGTACCCCTAATCTGCTGCCCATAACACCGCCGACCCCTATATTATATATATTAACCCCTAATCTGCCCCCCACAACGTCGCCGCCAGCTACCTACAATAATTAACCCCTAATCACCCCCCTAAATTAAATATAATTTAAATCTAACAAAATAAATTAACTCTTATTAAATAAATTATTCCTATTTAAAGCTAAATACTTACCTGTAAAATAAACCCTAATATAGCTACAATATAAATAATAATTATATTGTAGCTATTTTAGGATTAATATTTATTTTACAGGCAACTTTGTAATTATTTTAACCAGGTACAATAGCTATTAAATAGTTAATAACTATTTAATAGCTACCTAGTTAAAATAATTACAAAATTACCTGTAAAATAAATCCTAACCTAAGTTAAAATTAAACCTAACACTACACTATCAATAAATTAATTACATAAAATACCTACAATTATCTACAATTAAACCTAACACTACACTATCAATAAATTAATTACATAAAATACCTACAAATAAATACAATTAAATAAACTAACTAAAGTACAAAAAATAAAAAAATAATTTACAAACATTAGAAAAATAATACAACAATTTTAAGCTAATTACACCTCTAAGCCCCCTAATAAAATAACAAAGCCCCCCAAAATAAAAAAATGCCCTACCCTATTCTAAAATGAAAATAGAAAAGCTCTTTTACCTTACCAGCCCTTAAAAGGGCCTTTTGCGGGGCATGCCCCAAAGAAAACAGCTCTTTTGCCTGTAATAACATACAATACCCCTCCCAACATTACAACCCACCACCCACATACCCCTAATCTAACCCAAACCCCCCTTAAATAAACCTAACACTAAGCCCCTGAAGATCATCCTATCTTATCTTCACTACGCCGGGTATCACCGATTGGTCCAGGCTCTGAAGTCTTCATCCAAGCCCAAGCGGGGGCTGAAGATGTCCATGATCCGGCTGAAGTCTTGGCCCAAGCGGGAGCTGAAGAGGTCCATGATCCGGCTGAAGTCTTCTATCAAGCGGCATCTTCAATCTTCTTTCTTCCGGATCCATCTTCATCCCGCCGACGCGAAACATCCTTCTTCACCGACGACTTCCCGATGAATGACGGTTCCTTTAAGGGACGTCATCCAAGATGGCGTCCCTCGAATTCCGATTCAAGTTCAAGTTCAATCCGATTGGCTGATTGGATCAGCCAATCAGATTGAGCTCGCAACAGCCAATAGAATGCAAGCTCAACCTGATTTAGCTTTAAATAGGAATAATTTATTTAATAAGAGTTAATTTATTTCGTTAGATTTAAATTATATTTAACTTAGGGGGGTGTTAGGGTTAGGGTTAGACTTAGCTTTAGGGGTTAATAAATTTAATAGAGTAGCAGTGAGGTCCGGTCGGCAGATTTGGGGTTAATACTTGAAGTTAGGTGTCAGCGATGTTAGGTAGGGCAGATTAGGGGTTAATACTATTTATTATAGGGTTAGTGAGGCGGATTAAGGGTTATTAACTTTATTATAGTAGCGATGAGGTCCGGACGGCAGATTAGGGGTTAATAATTGTAGGTAAGGTAGCAGCGACGTTGGGGGCTGCAGATTAGGGGTTAATAAATATAATATAGGGGTCGGCGGTGTTAGGGGCAGCAGATTAGGGGTACATAGGGATAACGTAGGTAACAGCGGTGTGCGGTCGGCAGATTAGGGGTTAAAAAAATTTAATAGAGTGGCGGCGATGTTGGGGGGGGGCCTCGGTTTAGGGGTGCATAGGTAGTTTATGGGTGTTAGTGTACTTTAGAGCACAGTAGTTAAGAGCTTTATGAACCGGCATTAGCCCAGAAAGCTCTTAACTCCTGGCTTTTCTCTGCGGCTGGAGTTTTGTCGTTAGATTTCTAACGCTCACTTCAGCCAAGACTCTAAATACCGGCGTTAGAAAGATCCCATTGAAAAGATAGGATACGCAAATGGCGTAGGGGGATCTGCGGTATGGAAAAGTCGCGGCTGGAAAGTGAGCGTTAGACCCTTACCTACACGACTCTAAATACCAGCGGTAGCCCAAAACCAGCGTTAGGAGCCTCTAACGCTGATTTTGACGGCTAACGCCAAACTCTAAATCTAGGCGTTGGTGTTATATTGGTATGAATTTGTTCTATGTCATTCTGATGAGCATCAAGATATAACTGTTAGATTATGTAAAAAATTTCTGTCAAAAGGAGGGTGTGTGTTTTTTGTCTAGTCCTATTGATGGATTAGATTACCCAATTAGGATCATCTTTAAGCTAGAAATAGTGACACACCTCTTAGTTTGTATCCTGCTCTTGAAAAAGCCTGGGCGTACTCCAGGGGAAACGCATAGAGATTACTAAATGAGTGGAAGAAATACAGAGGGCGACTCCTAGTGCGAGGAAAACATCAGCCTTCTTTAACATACGGCTTCACAGATTGGTTTAAATTCTATCAAACATAGCCATTGGTTAAGATTTACACACCCATCTTCTTGTAGCAATTAGATTGGCTGCTCACCTTAGAATATTGCCGATATTAGCTTTTATGAAATAAAACAGAGTCGGATCATTATATATTTGGGATTTTATGCCTACTTTCAACTAGGTTAACGAGGACGAATATATGAAATAGACATATAGTGTTTGCTAATACAAGCAGAGATAAGGGTTTTGTTAGAAGTGCCGTTGTGAACACTATAATAGACACAGAATAATACACGGTCATAGGCCACTTCTCACACACACTGCTTGATTGAATGGGTTAGCATTTTTAACAGCGAGCATAGTCACTATGACATGGAAAAATTACACTTTAAGTCAATCGAACACAATAATAAGAATGTGGTATGATGTGTAGACTACCAAGGGGGAGAACTATCAAAAGGTCCATTCACTCAAATATTTGTTTGTTCATAAACAAGACGGTTCAATATGTTGTATCATTTTTGTATGTCTGCATAGCCCCTAGGCTAAAGTGTTTATTTTTTTATATTGTATCTTTGCATCTACGTATATTTTAGAAAAGATATTTGTACATTATGTGTTAGATTAGATTAGATGTGCCATATTCTCTAATGAAGTACTGCTGTGTTTAAAAAAAATCACATATACACCTGAGAAAAAAAGGGTGTTAACTGGGTGTAACTCACATCCTAATTGGTTCAAGGTTAAATAAATAGGATACTTCAGCTATAGATCAGTATTACTTGCCTGAGGAAACAGAGGGGTCAGCTCTGAGAAATGCGTAGCGTGTTTTACTGAAAGATTTTATTTGTTCTATCAATGGTTTTTATATAAAGCTCTTTTTTATCAACTGAAGTCTCCAAATTTTTTCATTTGACCATCACAAAGCCTTGGAATAGTATATTTCCGGAGTGTTTATGTGCGCTGGGACAAAGTAATATACCCAGCATGCTGCATTAGCACTATAGTGTGCTTTTCACTTTCTAAAGGGAGAAGTTAGTGGGTCTCTATATTGCTAACTCATCTGCACTAGGAGTCGCCCTCTGTATTTCTTCCACTCTTTTAGATTACAACCACAATTCATCAGGAGGCGCTGCCCTGGCATCTGGTGCACAGTCAACTGGGACACTGCTAAGTTCCCAGACCGCTCACCTTGGCACTACCTTTGCCTTCACAATTTGTGAGTATAAAATCTACATTTGATTATATCTGTCCATTTACATATTGGCTACACTAGGAGGCGCCCTTTCTTCTTGTAGCATAGAGATTACTGGTCCCTCTTTGAACTACCGGAGGAGTTTCCCAGCTGTGTGTGGTAGGAAAACGTTCCTATCAGACGTTCCTGTCAGCCGTGGAGCTCCTCTATAACGGAGTAGGACTTTCTTTGATCACAACATTAATTTTTAAATGCTTTAAAGAACTTACATCTTGTAAGTAGAATCTGTGCTGTTGTGTGATTGTCTTATCGAATAAAAATACTACCTTGAATCTGGCCCTTTGCGTTGTTCCCTTTTTTGCAGTTCACTAATGTTAATTTATAAATACAAAATATACTTTTAAATCACAGCTTCAATTAAACTTTGGCTATAAACTATGGCTATAAAGAATATCTTATCTTAAGTCTATTTAAAATATCCAAATCAAATATATATATACATTTACCAATATTTGAGAGTTTCAGTATCCAATCAGAGTTTTTTACTTTCATACAATGGAAGGTATGCACAATTTGGAAGGAAATGAATTGAGCCCAATAATCTCTTATCCAGAAAGAGGATCCCAACAGGGTTTGTCTTACAAGACTGTGTTCCCACACTCGCATTAGGTAAGCAAAAAGGCAGCAAAGAAGGGTTGCAATAAGACAGCAAAAAAAAGGGACCTTCACTCCCTGTGCAGAGAGCTTTTGTCAGTGACCAACTCCTCCTCCATTACTGAATCATTCAATGAGAAATCTCTGATTCTGAACTTAGTTCTCATTGGCCAATTGGTAATTCAATTCTCCCTAACTGAATATCTTTGGCTGCATTTCTCGCATCGATGGTGGGGGGGGGGGGGGGCAGACCCTTGAATTTAGTCTTATTAGTGCAATATTAAAATGTTATTCCAAGTACAGAAATGTAATTTCCTTTTATATATATTTTCATAAATGTTCATTTAAATACCCATATGACTCCATATCTTTAATAAAACAAAACAATGGGGCATCTTCATATGTTATTTAATGATTTAATTTAACTGAGTATATATATATATATATACAGTGGGGCAAAAAAGTATTTAGTCAGCCACCAATTGTGCAAGTTCTCCCACTTAAGAAGATGAGAGAGGCCTGTAATTTTCATCATAGGTATACCTCAACTATGAGAGACAAAATGTGGAAACAAGTCCAGACAATTACATTGTCTGATTTGGAAAGAATTTATTTGCAAATTATGGTGGAAAATAAGTATTTGGTCAATATCAAAAGTTCATCTCAATACTTTGTTATATATCCTTTGTTGGCAATGACAGAGGTCAAACGTTTTCTGTAAGTCTTCACAAGGTTGTCACACACTGTTGCTGGTATGTTGGCCCATTCCTGCATGCAGATCTCCTCTAGAGCAGTGATGTTTTGGGGCTGTCGCTGGGCAACATAGACTTTCAACTCCCTCCAAAGGTTTTCTATGGGGTTGAGATCTGGAGACTGGCTAGGCCACTCCAGGACCTTGAAATGCTTGAAATACTATGATACACATTGTCTAGTATTAAATATATATATATATATATATATATATATATATACATTATATACATATACATACAGTGGGGCAAAAAAGTATTTAGTCAGCCACCAATTGTGGTGGGGGGGGGCAGACCCTTGAATTTAGTCTTATTAGTGCAATATTAAATGTTATTCCAAGTACAGAAATGTAATTTCCTTTTATATATATTTTCATAAATGTTCATTTAAATACCCATATGACTCCATCAGGCCCATTTATCAAAGGGCTTGCGGACCTGATCCGACACTGCGGATCAGGTCCGCAAGACCTCGCTAAATGCGGAGAGCAATACGCTCTCCGCATTTAACATTGCACCAGCAGCTCACAAGAGCTGCTGGTGCAACGCCGCCCCCTGCTGACTCGCGGCCAATCGGCCGCCAGCAGGGAGCTGTCAATCAACCCGATCGTATTCGATCGGGTTGATGTCCGGCGATTCCTGTCCGCCTGTTCAGAGCAGGCGGACAGGGTTATGGAGCAGCGGTCTTTAGACCGCTGCTTCATAAGTTGTGTTTCTGGCGAGTCTGAAGACTCGCCAGAAACACGGCCCTTCAAGCTCCGTACGGAGCTTGATAAATGGGCCTGCTAATCTTTAATAAAACAAAACAATGGGGCATCTTCATATGTGATTTAATGATTTAATTTAACTGAGTATATATATATATACTCAGTTAAATTAAATCATTAAATCACATATGAAGATGTCCCATTGTTTTGTTTTATTAAAGATATGGAGTCATATGGGTATTTAAATGAACATTTATGAAAATATATATAAAAGGAAATTACATTTCTGTACTTGGAATAACATTTAATATTGCACTAATAAGACTAAATTCAAGGGTCTGCCCCCCCCCACCACAATTGGTGGCTGACTAAATACTTTTTTGCCCCACTGTATGTATATGTATATATATATATATTTAATACTAGACAATGTGTATCATAGTATATCTTATTTTTTATATATATATATATATATATATATATATATATATATATATATATATATATATATATATATATATATATATATATATATATATATATATATATATATATATATATATATATATATATATATATATATATATAATACACATATCCTTAGTGTATTTTTCACACAATTCTCATTTATAGTATATCTAAAGGGATGGGTTTAAGAGTCATATTATAATTGAATGTTTCCAGTATGGTATTAATAAATAGATCATGAAATTTAAATAGCATCATTTCATTCCTTATTTATATAGTATATTTTCCAGTCATTTTTATATTATACACATCTCATGTGAGTAGAATTCTGTAGTAAATAATTATATAGATATATTTATTGGATTCTTATTTCATCGAATATAAATATTCTCCATATTTAGTACATCTCTTGATAATTTATTTGTGCATCAGATTTCTGAAATATAATGAAATGTTGTTGGTCAAACATTTTAAATCAATACAGTTACTTATTTAATTCACTTTATATCCAACACAGTGCGCAACATGTGACGCATCTCCTAGACTTACATGTATTGGCACTTTCATAAGTCTTGATATATTAAATATATCTGCAAATTATACAGACAATTTATTTCAAATGAACTTTAAAGGGACAGTATACTATAAAATTGTTTTCCCTTAATGTGTTTCCAATTACTTTTTTTACCAGATGCAGAGTATAAAATGTATGAGATTTGCTTTTTTAAGGCTTATTTGTATATATTATTAAATAGCTGATTTTGTGTTTTGAAGCCACAACCTAATAAAATGGGTTGCGTTTGTAAGTATAATCAGATCGCATTACTTTATCACATTGTATACATATACCTGCTTCTTCATCTTATATCTGCCAATAAACCAATCACCAATACTTGGAGAGAACAATGTAAAAATAACATTTGATTACTGTCAGGATATCTGTGAGTGTTATTAAATGATAAATATATATATATCTATATATATATATATATTTTTCTACACCAAATGATCCATTTATTTGTGAGGCTGTTTGTGATACAGCCCCCCTTTCTCATTTATCAAGGACACATTGCTGCCCTTTGTCCCAATTCATCAAAGGAATTGTTTTCCTAGTTATCTTAGAAAGAACAAAGGATTTAGACCGCTGTATATATAAGGACACGGGCCACTTCAAAGTAAATGTTAACATATGGAGCCCTCAGATATATATGCCCATAAATGGGTTTCCTGCCCAAGATGAGTAATAAAACGGTCCGTCTGCAAGAATAAGGGAATATACAAACATACTCAGAGGATACAGCTGTCCTCATCCAAGTGTTAAATTGTCCCTGCTGAGATCTAATACACATTCTCAGTTGAGAAGGCTGTTGGCTCAGATAAACCGCACATGAGAAACTAGATCTCAGATAAAGGAATTGCGTCTAATCTTCATAATAATTTAGAATACACAGATCATATTTAAAACATCTGTATGTGTATATATGTGTAAATATATATGTATGTATACAGTGGGGAAAAAAAGTATTTAGTCAGCCACCAATTGTGCAAGTTCTCCCACTTAAGAAGATGAGAGAGGCCTGTAATTTTCATCATAGGTATACCTCAACTATGAGAGACAAAATGTGGAAACAAATCCAGACAATCACATTGTCTGATTTGGAAAGAATTTATTTGCATATTATGGTGGAAAATAAGTATTTGGTCACCTACAAACAAGCAAGATTTCTGGCTCTCACAGACCTGTATCTTTTTTAAGAGGCTCCTCTGTCCTCCACTCATTACCTGTATTAATGGCACCTGTTTGAACTTGTTATCAGTATAAAAGACACCTGTCCACAACCTCAAACAGTCACACTCCAAACTCCACTATGGTGAAGACCAAAGAGCTGTCGAAGGACACCAGAAACAAAATTGTAGACCTGCACCAGGCTGGGAAGACTGAATCTGCAATAGGCAAGCAGCTTGGTGTAAAGAAATCAACTGTGGGAGCAATAATTAGAAAATGGAAGACATACAAGACCACTGATAATCTCCCTCGATCTGGGGCTCCACACAAGATCTCACCCTGTGGGGTCAAAATGATCACAAGAACGGTGAGAACATCCCAAAACCACACAGGGGGACCTAGTGAATAACCTGCAGAGAGCTGGGACCAACATAACAAAGGCTACCATCAGTAACACACTACGTCGCCAGGGACTCAGATCCTGCAGTGCCAGACGTGTCCCCCTGCTTAAGCCAGTACATATCTGGGCCCGTCTGAAGTATGCTAGAGAGCATTTGGATGATCCAGAAGCAGATTGGGAGAATGTCATATGGTCAGATGAAACCAAAGTAGAACTGTTTGGTGGAAACACAACTCTTCGTGTTTGGAGGAGTGAGAATGCTGAGTTGCAACCAAAGAACACCATACCTACTGTGAAGCATGGGGGTGGCAACATCATGCTTTGGGGCTGTTTCTCTGCAAAGGGAACAGGACGACTGATCCGTGTACATGAAAGAATGAATGGGGCCATGTATTGTGAGATTTTGAGTGCAAACCTCCTTCCATCAGCAAGGGCATTGAAGATGAAACGTGGCTGGGTCTTTCAGCATGACAATGATTCCAAACACACCACTCGGGCAACGAAGGAGTGGCTTTGTAAGAAGCATTTCAAGGTCCTGGAGTGGCCTAGCCAGTCTCCAAATCTCAACCCCATAGAAAACCTTTGGAGGGAGTTGAAAGTCTATGTTGCCCAGCGACAGCCCCAAAACATCACTGCTCTAGAGGAGATCTGCATGCAGGAATGGGCCAACATACCAGCGACAGTGTGTGACAACCTTGTGAAGACTTACAGAAAACGTTTGACCTCTGTCATTGCCAACAAAGGATATATAACAAAGTATTGAGATGAACTTTTGATATTGACCAAATACTTATTTTCCACCATAATTTGCAAATAAATTCTTTCCAAATCAGACAATGTAATTGTCTGGAATTGTTTCCACATTTTGTCTCTCATAGTTGAGTTGATGAAAATTACAGGCCTCTCTCTTCTTCTTAAGTGGGAGAACTTGCACAATTGGTGGCTGACTAAATACTTTTTTGCCCCACTGTATATATGATATATATGGAGAGAGAAAGAGATCTGAAAATTATACTATGTTAAATAAATATCTGCTGTATTGAGTCCACGGATTCATCCATACTTGTGGGATATTCTTCCTAACAGGAAGTGGCAAAGAGAGCACCCACAGCAGAGCTGTTTATATAGCTCCTCCCTTAGCCCTGCCCCTCCAGTCATTCTCTTTGCCGGTTTAACTGCTAGGAAGGGTAAAGTGAATGTGGTGACAAAAATGTTAGTTTTTTATTTTCTCAAGCAAAAGTTTGTTATTTTAAATGGTACCGGTGTGTACTATTTACTTTCTGGCAGAAAAGGGATGAAGATGTCTGCTAGGAGGATGATGATCTTAGCACTTTGTTACTAAGATCCACTGCTGTTCTCACAAGGGCTGAAGAGTACAGGAAAACTTCAGTTGGGGGAACAGTTTGCAGGCTAAACTGCATTGAGGTATGTTCAGTCTATTTTTTTCTAGACAGACTGTGTTATGTCTAGAAGAGACTGGCAATATCCCCATAAGGGAAGGGTAAGCTGTATTCAGTAAAAGAGGAATCCAAGCTTGTATAAAGGGCTCATTAGTTACTGGTGACACTGATAGGAAAAAACGTTTTGATTTTATGCAACATATAACGTTTTTTGAGGGACTTTAAGGGGTCTTTCTGGCTTGTTTAAGGGTTATTAACCCACATGGCTAGTTTAAGAAACACTCTGTGGTGTTTCTTTTAGGCCCCATAACATCGAGTGAGGTGGGAGGGGCCTATTTTCTTTACCTCAGAAGCCTACAACTACTTCTCCAGAGGTTCCTACTGTGTTTGAGGGCTGTTAAAGAGATTTTTTTCCCCACAAATTGTTCCTAAAGGTCAGGTAGGAGCCACAGCAGAGCTGTGGCAAGGTGCTGAATGTTATTTTACTGGTTTTGACGTTTTTTCAATCCGGTTTTTACATTAAGGGGTTAATTGTTTATTTGCATAGTTCTGCAAAGTTACTAAGGCTTTATGATGCTACTGTAAAAATTTCATTTTATTTACTGCTTTTTTACACTGATGTTTTTCCAGTCCCTAAGAGGATTGTGTCTATTATTGCTAAGGAGTGGGATAGAACAGGTATTCCGTTTGCTCCCCCTCCTGTTTTTAAGAAAATGTTTCCCATATCTGACACCATGCAGGACTCGTGGCAGACAGTTCTTAAGGTGGAGGGAGCTATTTCTACTCTTGCTAAGCGTACAACTATACCTATCGAAGACAGTTGTGCTTTCAAAGATCCTATGGATAAAAAATTAGAGGGTCTCCTAAAGAAAATTTTTGTTCATCAAGGTTTTCTTCTCCAACCTATTGCATGCATTGTTCCTGTAACTACTGCAGCTGCTTTCTGGTTTGAGGCTCTAGAAGAGGCTCTCCAGGTGGAGACTCCATTAGAGGATATTATGGATAGAATTAAGGCCCTTAAGTTGGCTAATTCTAAACTGTTGAATATCCCTTTCAAAGGAAAGACTCTATTCGGGCCTGCACTGAAAGAGATTATTTCAGACATCACTGGAGGGAAAGGCCATGCCCTCCCTCAGGATAAAACAAATAAGATGAGGACCAAACAAAATAATTTTCGTTCCTTTCAGAACTTCAAGGGTGGTTCCGCTTCAGCTCCCCCTGCAGCAAAGCAAGAGGGGAATTCTGGCCAATCCAAGTCAGTCTGGAGACCTAACCAGGCTTGGAACAAAGGTAAACAGGCCAAGAAGCCTGCTGCTGCCTCTAAGACAGCATGAAGGAGTAGCCCCCGAACCGGGACCGGATCTAGTAGGGGGCAGACTCTCTCTCTTCGCTCAGGCTTGGGCAAGAGATGTTCACGATTCCTGGGCTTTAGAAATTGTGTCCCAAGGATATCTTCTGGACTTCAGAGACTCCCCCCCCCCAAGGGGGAGATTTCACATTTCTCAATTGTCTGCAAACCAGACAAAGAGAGAGGCGTTCTTATGCTGTGTAGAAGACCTACATACCATGGGAGTGATCCGCCCAGTTCCAAGAGCGGAACAAGGGCTAGGTTTTTACTCCAACCTGTTTGTGGTTCCCAAAAAAGAGGGAACTTTCAGACCGATCTTGGATCTCAAAATTCTAAACAAATTCCTCAGAGTACCATCTTTCAAGATGGAGACTATTCGGACAATTCTTCCTCTGATCCAGGAGGGTCAATATACGACTACCGTGGATTTAAAGGACGCGTATCTACACATCCCTATTCACAGAGATCATCATCAATTCCTCAGGTTCGCCTTTCTGGACAGGCATTACCAGTTTGTGGCCCTTCCTTTCGGGTTGGCCACGGCTCCCAGAATTTTCACAAAGGTGCTAGGGTCCCTGTTGGCGGTTCTAAGACCGCGGGGTATAGCAGTGGTGCCTTATCTAGACGACATCTTAATTCAGGCGTCGACTTTCCAGCTAGCCAAGTCTCACACGGACATCGTGTTGACTTTTCTGAAATCTCACAGGTGGAAAGTGAACATAGAAAAGAGTTCTCTCATTCCTCTCACAGAGGAGGTCAGAAAATCAAAACTTTTAACCACTTGCCGAGCTCTTCACTCCATTCCTCGGCCATCAGTGGCTCAGTGTATGGAGGTAATCGGACTCATGGTAGCGGCAATGGACATAATTCCTTATGCCCTCCTACACCTCAGACCACTGCAACTATGCATGCTCAAACAGTGGAATGGGGATTATGCAGATTTATCTCCTCAACTGCATCTGGACCTAGAGACCAGAGATTCTCTTCTCTGGTGGTTGTCTCAGGACCACCTGTCTCAGGGAATGTGTTTCCGCAGGCCAGAGTGGCTCATAGTAACGACAGATGCCAGCCTGCTAGGCTGGGGTGCAGTCTGGAAATCCCTGAAAGCACAGGGCTTATGGTCTCGGGAGGAAACTCTCCTCCCGATAAACATTCTAGAACTGAGAGCGATATTCAATGCACTTCAGGCATGGCCTTAGCTAGCTACGGCCAAATTCATCAGATTTCAGTCTGACAACATCATGACTGTAGCCTATATCAATCATCAAGGAGGAACACAGAGTTCTCTAGAGATGATGGAGGTAACCAAAATAATCCAATGGGTGGAGGATCACTCTTGCCATCTCTCAGCAATCCATAACCCAGGGGTAGAGAACTGGGAAGCAGATTTCCTAAGTCGTCAGACTTTTCATCCAGGGGAGTGGGAGCTCTATCCGGAGGTATTTGCCCAGCTGACTCAGCAATGGGGCACACCAGAATTGGATCTGATGGCGTCCCGACAAAACACCAAACTTTCTCGTTACGGGTCCAGGTCCCAGGATCCCCAGGTGGTACTGATAGATGCTCTAGCAGTGCCCTGGTCCTTCAATCTGGCTTATATATTTCCACCGTTTCCTCTCCTCCCATGTCTGGTTGCCAGAATCAAGTAGGAGAGAGCTTCGGTGATTCTGAAAGCGCCTGCGTGGCCACGCAGGACTTGGTATGCAGATCTGGTGGACATGTCATCTGTCCCACCGTGGACTCTGCCAATGAGGCAGGACCTTCTAATCCAAGGTCCATTCAAGCTTCCAAATCTAATTTCTGTGCATCTGACTGCTTGGAGATTGAACGCCTGATTCTATCAAAGCGTGGTTTCTCTGAGTCAGTCATTGATACCCTGATTCAGGCTAGAAAGCCTGTCACCAGGAAAATCTATCATAAGATTTGGCGCAAATATCTTTGTTGGTGTGAATCCAAGGGTTACTCATGGAGTAAGATTAGGATTCCTAGAATTTTGTCCTTTCTCGAAGAAGGATTGGAGAAGGGATTATCAGCTAGTTCCTTAAAAGGACAGATATCTGCTTTGTCTATTCTTTTACACAAACGTCTGGCAGATGTCCCAGACGTTCACTCATTTAGTCAGGCCTTGGTTAGGATCAAGCCTGTATTTAAACCTGTTGCTCCGCCATGGAGCCTAAACTTGGTTCTTAAAGTTCTTCAAGGGGTTCCGTTTGAACCTATGCATTCCATAGATATTAAGCTTCTATCTTGGAAAGTTTTGTTTTTAGTAGCTATCTCTTCAGCTCGAAGAGTTTCTGAGTTATCTGCTTTACAGTATGACTCACCTTACCTTGTTTTCCATGCAGATAAGGTGGTTTTGCGTACCAAACCTGGGTTTCTTCCTAAGGTTGTTTCTAATAGGAATATCAATCAGGAGATTGTTGTTCCTTCTCTTTGTCCTAATCCTTCATCAAAGAAGGAACGTCTGTTGCACAATCTTGATGTGGTTCGTGCTTTAAAGTTCTACTTACAAGCAACTAAAGATTTCCATCAAACATCTTCATTGTTTGTTGTGTATTCTGGTAAACAGAGAGGTCAAAAGGCTACGGCTACCTCTCTTTCCTTTTGGCTGAAAAGCATCATTCGTTTGGCTTATGAGACTGCTGGCCAACAGCCTCCTGAAAGAATTACTGCTCATTCTACTAGAGCAGTGGCTTCCACATGGGCTTTTAAAAATGAGGCTTCTGTTGAACAGATTTGTAAGGCGGTGACTTGGTCTTCGCTTCATACTTTTTCCAAATTTTCCAAATTCGATACTTTTGCTTCTTCGGAGGCTGTTTTTGGGAGAAAGGTTTTACAAGCAGTGGTGCCTTCCGTTTAGGGTACCTGTCTTGTCCCTCCCTTCATCCGTGTCCTAAAGCTTTGGTATTGGTATCCCACAAGTATGGATGAATCCGTGGACTCGATACATCTTACAAGAGAAAACAGAATTTATGCTTACCTGATAAATTTCTTTCTCTTGTGCTGTATCGAGTCCACGGCCCGCCCTGTCTGTTGAAGACAGGTAGTATATTTTTATTTTAAAAAACTTCAGTCACCATGGCACCCTATAGTTTCTCCTTTTTCTTCCTAGCCTTCGGTCGAATGACTGGAGGGGCGGGGCTAAGGGAGGAGCTATATAGACAGCTCTGCTGTGAGTGCTCTTTTTGCCACTTCCTGTTAGGAAGGAGAATATCCCACAAGTATGGATGAATCCATGGACTCGATACATCACAAGAGAAAGACATTTATCAGGTAAGCATAAATTCTGTTTTTTCTTTGTTTTTTTTTAAATCTAGTGAACATTACAAGGAAGAACTAATGTGAAAATGAGATTTCTAGATAAGATGCTATGAGTTAACATATAGATGTATCATAGATTTTGTGTCCATGTCTTAAACACTGTTGAGACATGTATTAATAAATAACTATAATACTTATGTATATATATGATATAAGATGTGACTAGGAAATGAAATATGTACCAGTATATCAAATGAGCTGAGATACAGAATAAGTCAGATAGACATATATATTTCATTGATTGATACTACTAGTCCTTCATAAAAATGCAACTTTTAAGGCATCTTCTAAAATATGATAAGTAATGTACTCATATTTCATATTAAAATAATCAGAGAAAATGGCATTATATATTACCATATGTAATGAACACAGTTTATTGATATCCGAAAATAGTGAGTATATTAAATATACAATTAAATGATATAGTTCACTGTTAGCAGTATTAAGAATGAAACTGCATTTCTGGTTATCTGCTACCCCCTAGTGGATTAAAACTGATATGACAACCAAACAAATTAACTATGGGAACACATGCAGAGCCAGATGAGCCAATGAGGGACAAGCTCTGAGGGCCAATGGAAAGACAGTTCCGTTAAGGGCATATCCAAAAGTCCCAATAATTATAAAAAGGGGAGGGGCCTATCACTTGAAAAGCTCATGCATAGGAGAAAGAGGAGGTTTTTTGTTTGCTAAAATCTTGACTGATAACTTTTCTGCCATTTTGGGACACAGTCACTTTAAGCAAAATCTGGGACTAACTTCCTGATCCATATTGCAATACCTTTCTTCATATGAGGTGACCTGAATCTATTCGAAAAAGCTGGAGCATTTAAATTGGCTCATGTGGTAACGTATGACAAGGACTATAATTTGATATTTTAAAGCAAATACATTCATTGTTGTTACAGTCTAAATTGAAGCTGGTAAATTTAAAGAGCACAATTTGTATTTTAAGCTCATGTCCATAGTACTGTCTAGTTTAACTAGTCATCTTTAGTGCTAACTAATTTATATTTGCAGAAGCTATATATATATATATATATATATATATATATATATATATATATATATATTTTTTTTTTTTTTTAAATTTGCCTTATTGTAGATAAATAAGAATTTATTTCAACTCAGATAACTTGGCTGTTTGCATTAATAATATATATAACTTCTGGTGTTTTTAATTGGAGTTATATAGAATAAATTGTGGGCAAAGTAGCTTAATTATATTTGTCTGAAAGTTAGCGATCCATACTCTGGTATTTCATTGTGGTATTTTAATGCAATTCATTGTGAATAAGGTATATTGTAAAGGTGCATCTTTTATGATCTTTGTAAGGATATTATAACAGCATAAGGTGTGTATCATCTGATTCATAATCTGATTTCTATAAATATAATTCAATGTGTTTATATTTTAACTAATATAAAGAATTTAGGAATAAATATTGAATTTAATTGTTTCGTATATGCATTTTAATTGGAGGTTATTTTAAAGAATAATTATTAAATAAATTGTATTATAGCCCTGCTATATACTGACATTACCTTATCTCTTCTATAACCCACTGGGAGTGCAATTTCTTCTACTGGCTTTATTAACACAGCTTGGCCTCGAGGCCAAAAACTTTTAGAACAGGTGGGGATACCACAGGCTAAATAAACTAATTTAAATGCCAATATAAGGTTAATGGAAATACTTGTAAACAATTTAATACACTCCAGCAGGTAAAGTGGATCATTGGGAACAAATTAAAGGGGAGAACATTTTTGAGTAAACTGTCCCTTTAAGGTCATGGTATTACCACGTTTGTCAGTGTCCCTTCTAGACAGGTATATGTATATTGGGACTTCTAAGGGACTTAGTGATCTAAAATTTGCTTATCACCTGTATCTATTAACTCATTATATCCTGGGATTCTGAACATATCTCAACTAAAGGGTAGACTCAGTGTCCCTATCATTTCAGGGGGTCTATGATCAGCTAAGATGTATATCTATTAAGAGAAATCTAATCTCTCTAAGCAATGAAGTAAATAATCTTTTAAAGTCTGTATATGACAGTTGGGGAACAAATGTTCTCTTTGAACTCTGAGATGTCTTGACTGGATTAGTTAAGTGTATTGAATATAACAAAGGGTCTGAGCCATGAATCTAGTTCCACGCCCCTTGAATAGATCTGTATTTTGCAATAGTCAAATCATATCCAAGTTTAATATTTAATATATAAAGGAATTCTTTATCTATTATATATATGCAAAGGGCCAGCACTCATGGTTACCAAACATCCACCCAGGGTATTTACAAGATCAAAGTATAGGTAGTGGAGAAAAGGATGCACTCGCCAGGATTTTCAAATCTTTATCTTTATTTCTTGTAACCAGTGACATATCCTATGGGGATTGCATTTTTAATAGTGCGGTATCGCTGCCATTACCGACGGCAAGCAGCAGGGAGGGAGTTTATAATAGGGCAGACATGCAGGGTACATTGTGGCCGTTAAAGGGTTAACAAACATTTTGATGGTAAATAACAACCAATAGCCTATGTAGGAGTTGAACAGCCAGCATGTTAACAGCTGCTGATAAGTCATTTTTGATATTGACTCAGTCATTTTAGGCAGCAGTTTTTTTTCCATTGTGCCAGTCTTGTTTTTCTTATCACAATACAAATGTATGCAAATTTACAGGGCCCTTTTCACTTATTAAATACAACAGCTTAAAGGACCTGATGTTTCCCAGGCAACCCTTTTTTTTTCTTATTACTCAGTAGCCCAATAAGTTTTGAATGTCATGGGCAAAACACAGTGAAATTACCCAGTGTTTTTTTTAGGGGCAAGCGAACTGGGCATCTGCCTGGGACACCAAGGCTCTATCGGGGATGGGTGTGTTTATCTGTCAGGGCTTAACTGAGCTCAGTGGCAGCTGCGTTAAGCCGTAGAGCAGTCTAGCAGGGAAGGCACGCTAAAACGAAGGTACTGTGAACTGCTTGAGCCTGGGGCTAATCTAGAGGACATTAGTTAGCATGCTGGTGAGTACAGGGCGCTAACTTGATACCTCTTAGCTTGGCCCCATCTCTGGCAGCACAGCAGTTAACTTATATCAGGGCTTTATTACTTTTGCCTGACTGCAACACTATGCAGCTAGGTCAGATCCTTAAAGGGATACTAAACCCAATTTTTTTCCTTAATGATTCAAATAGAGCATGCAATTTAAGCAACTTTCTAATTTAATCGTATAATCAATTTCTCTTCGTTCTCTTGCTATATTTATTTGAAAAGCAAGAATGTAAGCTAAGGATCAGGACCATTTTTGTTTCAGAACCTGGGTTGCGCTTGCTGATTGGTGGCTAAATGAACCCACCAATCAGCAAGCACTATCCAGGGTGCTGAACCAAAACTGAGCTGGCTCCTTAGCTTAGTATCCTATTTTTTCAAATAAAGATAGCCAGAGAACGAAGAAAAATTGATAATAGGAGTAAATTTAAATATAGAAAGTTGCTTACAATTGCATGCTCTATCTGAATCATAAAAGATAAAAATGTGGCTTTAGTTTCCCTTTAACATGGCACATAGGTCCAAGTAGGCTGAACAAACAGAGCAGAGATGCAGTTTAGTGATGTCGCGAACCTAAAAATTTACGGCGGACTCGAACTTCCGCAAATGTTCGCGAACCAGCGAACCGGGCGAACCGCCATTGACTTCAATAGGCAGGCGAACTTTAAAACCCACAAAGACTCTTTCTGTCCACAATAGTGATGGAAAAGTTGTTTCAAGGGGACTAACACCTGGACTGTGGCATGCCGGAGGGGGAATATTACATAGTTGATGCAGAGTCTGGTTTTAACCCATAAAGGGCCTAAATCACCTAACATTCCTAAATTATTTGGAATAACGTGCTTTAAAACATCAGGTATGATGTTGTATCGATCAGGTAGTGTAAGGGTTATGCCCACTTCACAGTAACAGACCAAACTCCCCGTGTAACGCACCGCAAACAACCGCAAACAGTTTATTTGCACAACCACGAGATAGATAGATTTGATAGATAGATACATTGAAGGCAACTTCAATTAGATTACACTAGCAGACTGATGTTTCACAGTCAAAAAATATATTTTTTAAATATTTACACTACTGTTATAACAAATATGATTGGTGGCACTAGTTGGCAAGTGGGCCTGGCACACACGCTTGGAGGAAGGCAACTGCAATTAGATTACACTAGATGACTGATGTTTCTCAGTCAAAAAAGTTTTTATTTTAAATATTTACAATACTGTTATAACAAATATGATTGGTGGCACTAGTTGGCAAGTGGGCCTGGCACACACGCTGGCAGGCAGGCAACTGAAATTAGATTACACTAGATGACTGATGTTTCTCAGTCAAAAAAGTTTTTATTTTAAATATTTACACTACTGTTATAACAAACATGATTGGTGGCACTAGTTGGCAAGTGGGCCTAGCACACTCGCTGGCAGGCAGGCAACTGCAATTCAATTGCACTAGCAGACTGATGATTCACAGTCAAAAAAGTTTTTATTTAAAATATTTACACTACTGTTATAACAAATATGATTCGTTGCACTAGTTGGAAAGTGGGCCTGGCACACACGCTGGCAGACAGGCAACTGCAATTAAATAACAATAGCAGACTGATGTAAAAGTTTTTTTTTTTTTAAAGTTACACTAATGTTACAACAGATAGGAGTGATGGCACTCAGGATAGAAGTAGGCACAGTATGTGCTGGCAGCCTGACACACATGCTGGCACTAGTCTAGTAGCAGGCTGGCCTGGCAACTAAAATTAAATAACACTAGAAGACTGATGTCAAAGTTTTTTTTTACAAAATTTAAACTAATGTTACACCAGATAGGAGTGGTGGACTGGCTCTGAGGATGGAAGTAGGCACAGTATATGCTGGCAGCCTGACACACAGGCTGGCACTAATGGCAGCCTGGCTGGCCTGGCAACTAAAATTAAATAACACTAGAAGAGGACTGATGTAAAAAAAATTTTTAAAAAAAATTTACACTAATGTTACACCAGATATAAGTGGTGGAAAAAAGAGCTATTAATCACACTATATGATGTGGGCCTGACACACAGGCCTGATGGAAAATGAAATTAGATTACACTAGCAAAATGATTTAAACGCTTTGTTGTTTAAATTTGCACTAATGTTAAGCAGATATGAGTGGTGGCTGGCACAGAGCAATTAACCACAGTATATGCTGTGTGAGCCTGAGACACAGGTCTGATAGAAAATGAAATTAGATTACACTAGCAAAATGATTTAAAAGTTTTGTTGGTTAAATTTACACTAATGTTAAGCAGATATCAGTGGTGGCACTAATCACAGTATATGCTGTGAGCCTCACACACAGGCTGAAAGCCAGACAAATGCAAATAAAATTACAAATAAAAAAAAAAAGACTGAAGTTATAGCCCTAAAAAGGGTTTTTGGGGTGCTGTCCTTACAGCAGAGATTAGATGAGTCCTTCAGGACTGTAGTGGACACTAAATACACTAGCCTAGCTATCTATTTCCCTATAATGTCAGGAGCAGCAACACTAAAGCTCCTCTCACTAAGAAAGCAAGATCGTAATGAATCTAAAATGGCTGCTGCCAAGGAGCTGGGAGGGTCTGTGAGGGAGTGTCTGCTGCTGATTGGCTCAAATGTGTCAGAAGGCTGTGAGATACAGGGTCAAAGTTTCCTCAATGATGACACATAGGGGGCGGATCGAACATTGCATATGTTCCCCCGCAGCGGCGAACGCGAACAAGCTATGTTCGCCGGGAACTGTTCTCTGGCGAACAGTTCACGACATCACTAATGCAGTTACATGCTGCTACAATGGGTAAGGTCAGTGTCAGTGGTCATGTTATATGCTTGTCTTACACTTATTTAACCCCTTAAGGACCGCAGCACTTATCAATTTTCTGACCGTTTGGGACCATGGCTATTTTTACATTTCTGCAGTGTTTGTGTTTAGCTGTAATTTTCCTCTTACTCATTTACTCTACCCACACATATTAATACTGTTTTTCTCGCCATTAAATGGACTCTAAAGATACCATTATTTTCATCATATCTTATAATTGATGAAAAAATGGAAAAAAACACACTTTTTGTAAATTTGACCCCCAAAATCTGTTACACATCTACAACCACCAAAAAACAACCATACTAAATAGCTTCAAAATTTTGTCCTGAGCTTAAAAAATACCCAATGTTTACATATTCTTTACTTTTTTTGCAAGTTATAGGGCAATAAATACAAGTAACAAGTTTGCTATTTCCAAACCATTTTTTCCCAAAATTAGTGATAGTTACATTGTAACACTGATATCTGTCAGGAATCCCTGAATATCGCTTCCACCGCTTGAAAGCACTAACGACGTACAGGGTACGTCCTTGGTCGTTAACGACCGGTTTTTGTAGGACGTACCCTGTACGTCATTGGTCGTTAAAGGGTTAAGCTGCATTCATTGCCATAATACTTCGTCATCCTGGATACCCGCATTATCAGCCTGTCTGGGTACACAGTAATGGTTGCAAATTGCTGTACTATAATTACAAAATAACCCACACTAGTAGGTAAAAAGAAATGCCTATGAGCACAAATTGAAAATAAATTTTGAATAAATGATACACTTAGATACTTAAAATGTAACTTTTATTGAAACTAGTTTTAAAACAGACAGCTTCAGAAATTGCTGCCCTGCAACAATTTAAAAACACTGCAGTACTGGTCATGAAAGTTAAATAAAGTAATATTGAACTGATTTGTTTATAGTCAGTCTTTACTATGCTGGCAAACTATCTAGGAATATATATGAGTCAGAAGTAAAATACGTTTATTGCATAAATAATTGCGTTATAAGTTGGAAAGCAAAGGTCAATACTATGAGGGATAATACTGTGTAGGCGTTCAATATGCAAATTCATCACTGCTATAGATCCATTTTTAGCGTGTGAACCTTTCCAACAAAATTGGGTCACAATGAGACTACAATATAACTAAAGCCCTTAAGGACTGCTGAGACTACAAATAATATTCCAGTTTGTATTAGAACTGCATTCGAGTGTCAATAAAGTTAACCAACAAGTTAAACTGCAAGGTCTAACTGCCGCCCTGGTTTTGTGCCAGGAATGTGGCAGTATAAGTAATCAGAAAAATAAAATTTAATTAAGTCAATTGTATTGTTAACCAGTAAAGAGCAAATTAAAAGTCAATTGTATTGTTAACCAGTAAAGAGCAAATTAAAAATAAACGGAGGTGGGGGCGTGTCCGAGCTGTGCTCTGAATAAGACGCATTTTCTGTGGGCTCCAGAGGAATCCTTAATAATCCGCCGATTATTAACTTTATTCAGCAAAAATAAGAACTAATCATATCAAACTCCACGGTACTGGCTATTGTGGCTCTATATCTACCTATTTCTGGCTGTTTTCAAAATACTGGAGGTCCAGATCGGAACTTAAAGGCCTATGGCGGCGGCCTACTACTCCTAGGCAATCACTTCCCCCCCCGGGTAGAGCCGGGTGATCAGTGCTGTCAGAGTACCTGACTTACTGAGTCTCTACGATCCATATCACTGGCTGGACTGAGAGCTGACAAGTCATTTAACAGCAATCTACTCTGGCGGGCCCGCAAGAAGGTTGAAGAAACAACACATGGCGGGAGAGAACTGCATACTGCTCGGGGAGGACATCCCGGCAAAACTTGCATCCCTTATGTACAGGCTCATAGAGTCTGCACCTCACGACTATCTGATGGACCGGCTATATTTGACAGAGAGGGATACAGGGCTCCGGACGGAGGAACCTGCAACTATATCAGCAGAGCTGAAAACGAAATCATGCCATAGTCCAGGTGCCGTAACTAGTGTCGGAACTCCACAACCCGCCTATAATAGAGAAATCTCCGGCAGCCTGCCTGATGAGGACGATCAATGTCTGCAACCCATCTCAAACAGGGAACTCCCTTACGCATATATTTCTCAGCCAATTTCTAATGCTATGAGCACCTCGCGCAACTATCAGACTGATCTAAAAGGCCAAACACTCAAACACCCGGCCTCCCAGATCACTAACTTGCCTGCAAACACCTTGCGCAACTATCAGACTGAACTACTATGCCAAACATTCAAACCCCCGGTCTCTCAGATCACTAACATGTCTACGAGCGCCGAGCGCATTTATCAGGCTGATCTAAAATGTCAAACACTAGATCACCCGGTCTCTCTGCTCACCAGCCTGCCTTATCCGGAAGACTCCCCACTGCACCAAGTAGACTGGTTGAATAGCTCAGGAAAAAACAGTTACACTCACTCGCTGCAGGATGCTGGAGACACAGTCTCATTGACATTCTCATACTCTGCATGCCAGGCGACCAGCGGGGACATAACGTCATCGGGTGAGAGACTGTTAGCAACCGGACCAATTATGTGTGTGTCCGGGAGATACCTTCTCAATCACAAAAGTACACAGCACTCTCCTTGCACCTTAGCGGTGCTAAACCAGACATGCATGAGCTTAGACACGGGATGAGGGGACCCCTGAAAGAAAAGCGCTAATCTGTTGTATAATATAACCTAGGGGTACTGTTTACAAGATATGTTCATGAGTTTCTATGTTTGTTTATTGCTTGTTGTTTTAACGGTTTTGTTTGGGAAAGTTATTAAGTTAAGAGGAGGTTCTGTGTATGCAAATATGCAACCTATGGGTATAACATGCAGAGACTACTGATGTAATATATGGGAACATAATCTGAACATATGGTTAATACTACTCTCAGACATTATGGGCGGACGTGCTGCAAGAGGGGTTGGAAGGCTCTACTGTTTAACTGGCGAACAATGCCTTATTTATGTTACACATGCTACGGAGCCTCGCGCGCGGCCGGTGGCCGCGGCCGTGGGCGGGGATCTCTACATATATTTCCAGACATGAGTTGTTATTGCTTAATAGCCTTGAGGGGCAGCAGTAAGTCTCAGTAACAAACCCCCAGCTGTACCTGGAGCCTTGCTCCCTTCTCCCCTTCTCATTGGACAGTATTGCGTCCTGGTTGTAATTTCCTGCAGAGAATTTAAACATAGGATATACGGCAGAGATACCGCAGGTTATAATCATTTTGTCCTATGTTACTAGAACACAGTTCTGCTCCTTAATATAGGCATAACTCTCCCCCATAGCCCTTTATGAAAATTTCTCTATGAGGACCTGCTAGATATACTTCCAGCCATGTTTATATTTTTAAAGGCCACCATCCTTACTATCATTTTTTCATAGTTACACTTAAAGTGAAGGTAAACTTAATCACTCTTCTATGAAAAAATCGATATAGTATTAAAATTGAATAGGATGTTCATTCATGATTTTTTCTATTCTTCTATAGTACCTTTGTTTTCTTGGTTAATTTGCTCCGATTTCGCTTGGCAAAAAACAACCCGGCTTTTTTTTTTTTTTTTATAAACAACGATCACGTTGTTTATACAGCCAATTGATTTTCTGGCCGTTAGGCGGCCGTCAATTGACGTCACAAGCTGATGCTTGATTGTGCGCATGCGCGAGTATTATATGTCCTCCTTGAAAGCGAGCGCGTCCTCGTTTTGCGTATGCGCATTAGGCGTTTCAATTGTTTGCTTTTGCAAGCGATCATTTTGTGCGCATGCGCTGTAAGCAGAGAATAGATGTGCACGAGTGTAGTTCTGACGTATAGAGCGGGTGGGACCGCTCTATACGTCTATGTATTGAAAACACGGAACTGCTGGATGGGAGGGGATTACGATCGTAAGGAACAGTAAAATAACGGTTAGTAAATATGGGCAAATAAAAGTTTTTTTAAAAAATAAACCTAGCGACTACCTTGTAAGTTAGAAAATGAAAATAAAGAGCTATTTGTATTAGAATAACTTTACCTTCACTTTAAGTTACTTGTACAAAATAAACCCCTGGACTTTCATCATGATAACAGATAAGGTCCAAGACTGGCCTGCACCAACGCTCTGTGGTCTTAGGGGCTAAAAATGAGGACTATCATTATTCTTGCATATCAAATTATTGCTGTATTATTTTCTTTATATGAGCTGTTCACATTTGTTTTTTCCTCAATAAAAATAAATAAATAAAAAAAAATAAACGGAGGTCCCCTAAGCTGTACTATAATTACCTGGGCTGGCCTATGCACTTATAGGCTGCATCAGGATTTAGTAATGAGGAGGAACACCAATACGGTAAATTGTTACCAAATCCCTGACTGATGTGTTGCTCAATGGGGACCATGTAATAAAGAGGGACATGGAACTTGCCCCCTCCCATAGGCTGCCTGGAGATCTGGTAATGATAATGTGCAAAATGTCAAGGGGAGCAACTGGAGGCAAGTGGCAGCTATTTTACTTATTCTGTCTATCTAAGAGCAGCAATTAAAACATTAAAAAAATAATATATATATATATATATATATATATATATATATATATATATATATATATATATATATAAAACTATCTTAATTTAAGGGGAAAACCTTTAGTAATAGCTTCTTCAATTAAAACTGAGAAAGTACACACAGCACAGGAACATCCAGAAACCTTGTGTAATGTGCAGGATGTGTGTTTGTATGAGAGTGTTTGTGTGTGTGTATATTTTTGTCTGTGTCTGTTTGTCAGTCTGTGTGTGTCTGTATGTTTGTGTGTGTTAAAAAAGTGGGTTTAATGCCTCTTTTTGGGAATCTTAGCTTTTAAAATACAATCCAGAGGACTTGATTCCATTTAAATGTAGCAAGGATAATGTCTTGGTTGAATCACCATTTTATGTATTCCAATGAACTAAAACATAAATTATGCTTACCTGATAATTTCCTTTTCTTCTGATGGAAAGAGTCCACAGCTGCATTCATTACTTTTGGGAAATAAGAACCTGGCCACCAGGAGGAGGCAAAGACACCCTAGCCAAAGGCTTAAATACTCCTCCCACTCCCCTCATCCCCCAGTGATTCTGCCGAGGAACAAGGAACAGTAGAAGAAATATCAGGGTGAAATGTGCCAGAAGAATAAAAGGACACCCCACAAAAGTTACGGGTCGGGAGCTGTGGACTCTTTCCATCAGAAGAAAAGGAAATTATCAGGTAAGCATAATTTATGTCCACAGCTGCATTCATTACTTTTGGGAAAACAATACTGTTACGGTTGCCTCCAGGCTGGCTGGAAGTTGGACCGTAGAAAAGGATGCTCCTAGCGCTCCCCAAAGGATCATCAGCACCGTAGACGCTATAACTACTGCGTAGCCACCATACGTAATGCAGACTTTACGAACCACCGCTGCTGGGCTGGTATCTCGCCGTCTGCTCTGCGCCCTGGACCTACGACCAGGCTCCAGTAGGTGAACCTCTTCCTTCTTTAGAGCGAAGCAGGATCAGGAACAAGAGCTCTTACAGGAGCTCAGTAGCTAAGGGAGTATGAAGAGCATAGCAATCCCTGTAGTGATTATAGCTGTCCCCTACAAACATGAGTCAAAGCTGCAAGTTAGAGGGTCAGAAAAGGTCTGATGTGCTGGAACACACAGCCTGCTTTTTATTGAGGTTACATGCAAAAAAAAGACACTCTCAGGGGGAGGCATAAAATCCCCAATCACACATTTGATACATTTAGATAGAGACAACGCCCTTTGACAGGCCACAACAGCAGATAACATTACACACAAGAAAACAATGCAGTCCACCTTATCACTACTAGCAGTCTGATTAGACAATGGGAATGTTTATCCCTAAACTTAATTAGAGCTGATCCCAGCAAATTTGTATTTAGAATAGGCTCTTGAAGCTGAACAAAATTTAACTCTTTATTTCTGACCGAAGGGTCTGTCACATAGCACTTAATGGCACACAATGAAAACGAATGCTTTTGTAACAGTGCTCCCTTTCTGTGGAACACTCTGCCTGTGTGGTACTTGGTTCAGTAAGCCCTATTTACTGAACCAAGTGGGAGAAAGCCAGGGACAAGTTATTTTACAGGTCTGGGGGCATAGTCTTAAAGGGGCATTGTTCACCAAAGTCACAATATGTCCCCAGACGGTTCTTAAAGGGCCATACACACCCAATAATAGTTAATATGTTCTCAGGGGCACAATCTTCCAGGGGCCATAGTCATGAGGAAGGAGGCTGGCAAATAGGCTTCTCCAAAATCCAGGGAAGCAGGGCAATTTTCCATTTAAAGGGCCAGTTACAAATAGCAGTTTGTTTGTCGGTCAGTGCCTAAGTTAGTCTCGCAACCCCCCCACAAATAAACATTAGCAGCAAAGTAGCCCCCCCACAATAAGTAGTACTGGCCTGTAGGTTCCAGGTTGTATGATGAAAGTGTAGCATCCTCGGCCTTCCTGGCGCAGCTGGGCAAATAGCTGGTGGTACTTGGGGGGCAGAGGCCAGCGGCACTCTGCCCTGGTGCCAGCGCATCTACTGGGGTGAGGGGTTTGCAGGCCAGTCCTGTAACAAGGGGGTCTGTAGGGCAGAGGCCAGCAGCGCTCTGTCCTGATGCCAGCTCTTCTGCTGGGGGAGTTGGGGCATAGTCCTGTCCGGTGGCAAAGG
Organism: Bombina bombina; assembly: GCF_027579735.1. NCBI lineage: Eukaryota > Metazoa > Chordata > Amphibia > Anura > Bombinatoridae > Bombina > Bombina bombina. Next base: position 804,913,948 of record NC_069499.1, on the reverse strand, counting down.
GAACGTGGGGGTCAGTGGGGGTTAACATCTCCACTGTTAACCCTGGGCCCAAGTTAGGAGTTAGCTGGGGAGGGGGAGATTGGCTTACCTCCTCCTCCTGATACTCCGGCGGCCGTTGGGAAGGGAGGTCGATGCTCTCCACTCCCTGTGGAACATGCTGTGGCTGGGGAGAGAGACCGGTTGTCTCCTCTCCCTGGAAGGCACACTCCGGCTGGGGAGGGAGGTTGATGCTCTCCCCTCCCCGTAGCTGGGTCTGTCGCTGGGGATCTGGGCCGCCTGCCCAGCATCCCTGTAGGGCCGGTAGAGAGACTGCGGTCCCATCTCCACCTGCCTGCTGGGGGTCCTCCCAGGACCAGTCTATGAGGCCTGCTGCCTCTGGTATCTCTGGTTGGGTTTGGGGAAGGAGACCGGTTGTCTCTTCCCTCTGCACGCTATACTGCCGCTGGGGAGGGAGGTCGCTGCTCTCCTCTCCCTGTAACTCACTTTCTCGCTGGAGACCAGGTGTCCATACCCTCAAACTCCACAGTTGGCGCTCAAAGGCTCGTGCCGCTTTGTTCTCCGTATCCAATTCCCGGATGATGCGACTGACTACCTCCTGCGCAGGGTCTGGACCATATCGGACTAGCCGCCTCTTTACCTCTGGAACGAAATCTGCGCGCTCATAGCGACGGATCCGGTTGAGGTGCTCTTCACAGGGTTCTGACCAGTATCTTGTCAGCTCCATGCTGCTGTAGGTAGGGACGCTGGGCAGTGGCTAGCGTTGCCCTCAATAACTCTCCTACGATACCAGTGCTGTTGGGGTGCTGCTCCTTGCGCTAGGACGCCATCCCACCGCTGCCGCCAAATGTTACGGTTGCCTCCAGGCTGGCTGGAAGTTGGACCGTAGAAAAGGATGCTCCTAGCGCTCCCCAAAGGATCATCAGCACCGTAGACACTATAACTACTGCGTAGCCACCATACGTAATGCAGACTCTACGAACCACCGCTGCTGGGCTGGTATCTCGCCGTCTGCTCTGCGCCCTGGACCTACGACCAGGCTCCAGTAGGTGAACCTCTTCCTTCTTTAGAGCGAAGCAGGATCAGGAACAAGAGCTCTTACAGGAGCTCAGTAGCTAAGGGAGTATGAAGAGCATAGCAATCCCTGTAGTGATTATAGCTGTCCCCTACAAACATGAGTCAAAGCTGCAAGTTAGAGGGTCAGAAAAGGTCTGATGTGCTGGAACACACAGCCTGCTTTTTATTGAGGTTACATGCAAAAAAAGACACTCTCAGGGGGAGGCATAAAATCCCCAATCACACATTTGATACATTTAGATAGAGACAACGCCCTTTGACAGGCCACAACAGCAGATAACATTACACACAAGAAAACAATGCAGTCCACCTTATCACTACTAGCAGTCTGATTAGACAATGGGAATGTTTATCCCTAAACTTAATTAGAGCTGATCCCAGCAAACTTGTATTTAGAATAGGCTCTTGAAGCTGAACAAAATTTAACTCTTTATTTCTGACCGAAGGGTCTGTCACATAGCACTTAATGGCACACAATGAAAACTAATGCTTTTGTAACAGTGCTCCCTTTCTGTGGAACACTCTGCCTGTGTGGTACTTGGTTCAGTAAGCCCTATTTACTGAACCAAGTGGGAGAAAGCCAGGGACAAGTTATTTTACAGGTCTGGGGGCATAGTCTTAAAGGGGCATTGTTCATCAAAGTCACAATATGTCCCCAGACGGTTCTTAAAGGGCCATACACACCCAATAAAAGTTAATATGTTCTCAGGGGCACAATCTTCCAGGGGACATAGTCATGAGGAAGGAGGCTGGCAAATAGGCTTCTCCAAAATCCAGGGAAGCAGGGCAATTTTCCATTTAAAGGGCCAGTTACAAATAGCAGTTTGTAACAAATACCCAAGCTATAGAGGACACTGAGTGCCAAGACGGGAGGGTACAATAGGCGGCCCATACTGAGGGCACCAGGGCTGAACCTCTACCCAATAAAAACCCCCACTTCATCCGAAGCCGAGAAAATCTTGAAAGGAAAAACCCCAAGGACACTGACTTGCAGCTAGTCCAGAAGCAAAACTAGAGACTTCCAAACGGACTCGACTGAGCCAACAGTCCTCCAGGAGACACCATCGCCCAACAGATGGTCACCAACCAAGTCCACAAAAGAACACCTCCAATAGTGAATCCAATACATAAAGACCCAAAGCGGTCCAAACAGGAAAGGAGGCCACGCCTATACCAGCGAAACCCGGGATAAACCCGGGCACAGAGACAGAAAAGACTGCTCTCCACCATCCTGCAAGTATTAAATGCAACCAAAAAAGGCAAAGTCCTCCAAGCGTTGGAACAGAGAATACCAAGTATTCAACCACAAAAAGAAAATGTGGTAGAGACCCAGTCAGAAACCCCAAGTTGAAGAACCCAGAGTCCATAATGGGACGACACAGAGGGTACTTGCGAGGAGGAAGAAGCAGTCAAGCAGAAAGCAAACTGCAAAAGCAGCCATCATACAGAGGGCACACCCCAGGCAACCTAAGCCGCCAGAACCACACCCAGGTCACTAAAAAGGGGGACACAAAACCTCAATCGAGGTCCCCTGGGAAGGAGACTGTACCTTCAGAGCCCGAAGGAAGAGGAAACTCCCTCCTAAAAGCAAAGGAGCGAGTTGAAAAGGAAATCCATATCCTAGCAGACTGAGCTAACAAGATAGACTAAACAAGTCCGCACATCCAGAGCAGACTGCGACCTAAACGCAGCTCCTTAGACCGCTCGGCCATCCTGACCTGCAGACCCCTACTCAGCTGGACCAACCCAGCCTCAGGGATCCCTAACCGGGGAGCAGAATAATCCTGAAACTGGTACAGGAACGAGTGTAAGGATAGCACAGCCATCCCCACAGAGTACAGGCACAACCCGATTCTGAAACAGACGACAGGACCATAGACCTAAGGATCTAACAACAAAAGGCCCCACAAGTCTGACCTGGGGCCAGCAAGACCCCATGAGGAACCCTTCCCCCCTTTCCGCCTCCCAACCAGGAGAAGCCCCAAGAAAGTACTACATTTCCATAGGGAGGAGAATATCCCCTAAAGAAAAGGGATGAGGCAAGAAAGGCAACAACTGTCCTCAAGGCCTGAAGCCACCGGCAAATGGGAAGATAAATCCACAACACTAATGTCCTAGAAAAGGATCCCCCTACAAGTGGCTTGCCAAGCAGTGACACAGCCAACCCATTCGCCTGCAGAGCAGGGAATCCACGGGTTACACTGGCAAGCTGACGAGGGAATGCAACCATAAGGCACAACAGAAATGGACATCCAGCGCCAGCAGCTGGGTATGAACCAACAATCCTTGAGGCGCAAGTCACAAAGCTAACTCTAGAGCGCCTGGGCTGCTCTGTTGCAAAGAGCAATAAATACTCTGAAAACCTGGTCATCATGACCAGGTCAGATAGATGGAGCATTGGCATAGCCCAAGTTCCCACTACCTTGGAACACCCCGACCAGCCCTAAAATCCAAGACTCCAAAAAAACCCAAGACTGGGTCAGGAAAAAGGCCCGAAGCCTCAGCAATCGGAAGTCTCAGGAAGAAAAACAGGTCCGGGCACCTAGTAGTTCAGGCAACCTTACCCTAGAACTAAACACCCCACCTGGCCAAAAAGCCAGACACCAGGGATATGAATGCATATCCAGAGAATCCGGATAGTGAAAAGAACTTGAAAGCCCCGACCAAAGGAAGGAACCACCCCTAGCCAAGACTTCTCAAGGCCTCAGGACAACATAAGGGATACCTCAAGGTCAAAAACCCTTCTAGCAGGGCTAGTCTCCCCATCACCTCCACACCAGCAGAGGACACAGGGAAGAGACAAGTGCTAAGTCTTCCTAGCTTTGGAAAACCCCAAGCTAAACAAAGTCCCCACAGGGATCAACCATCACCCAGATACAGATCCCTAAAAGGAGATCCAATTCACTCTGGGACAATGGAAGCAGACCCAAAGGTCTCATCACTCAAACAGACAGTGCACGTCAAGAGTAAGAGCTGTATCTAGATACACTATAAATAGCGTATGTGCACACCTGCAAGGTGCTAAGAGCTGCACTGGTTTCAAACTGAAAACCCTCCACAGGCTAGACAGCCTATACTAATACAAGCTGTTGGATCAGGCCCACAAGGGCAATCCAGAGCCCTAACAATGAAGGCCAAACTGCTCAACCAGTGGCAATGAGGCACTAAGCCCTCCAACCCTCCCCCGCATGGGGGAGGAAACACTATGTTCTGAAGATATCAGATGTCAGATAGAGTGACACAGCGGAAAAAATTCTCTCCTGACCCGGTCATCTATGACTGAAGGCTATAAGGACTGAAATAATCCTACCCGCCCTACGGACCCAAAGGTCCTCTTGAGTGCTTAGATGGACATGAAAACCAATGATAACCTGAGCACTTGGCGCTTCTACCGTACCAGCCAAGCAGAACAGCGCCACTTGTCTGAACAGCCACAAGACTGAATGAACCCAACAGAACCAGCCTGCACTTAGGGTCCTAACCGGCAAGCTGCAAAATTCTCCCTCATAGGGGAAAAAAGAAAACAGACATTATAACATAGGACTAACATGTCCAAAACAACTTCCAAAGAAGAACAAAGAGTATCGATCCCAGAAGGTTCCCGAAGGAAACAAAACCAAATAAAAGACATCCCATCGGATACAAATAAAATATAAGGCAACCCGTAGGTTAACGCCAAAAAAGACACAGGCCTGCCCACAGGATCAGCCAAACCGAGCCCTATCTTTCAAAAAACTGGGAAAGATCTCAATCAAATGACAATCAGGAGATTACATCATCCCCACATGTCTAATGAGGTGCACCATTCGAATTAGCAGACTGAAAATCCCTGTATCTGGTAACGATAGGGTCATTCAATAACTGAAAAACATGTCTGAGCAATACGCGAAGGTGCGCAATCCTATAACAAAAGGCACAACACTCAGGGACAGTTACACTCACGGGGAACTGTAGAGACCCTCCCCAAGGCGGAAGGCCCGGGACGATAGGGCACAAGCACATTCTCAAAGAAATGTCTGGACTCTGCAGACGAACAATCATTATGTGGAAGCGAAAACGCGCAGCAACCTCCGGGGGAACACGCCACCCTGCATGGAGGAATCAGAAACTGGGTTACCCGCATGTGTAGAAGTATGAATTGGTAGGGAACTCGCCTCTCGGAGGACAGGACCCCAGAGGTGGATGGCTCTGCTGTCCCTTGATTCCCCGAGCCCAACAATGCGCTCTAAAATGGCATACGGAACAAAACTGGTTGACACGTGTTAACGAGGCCTGTCCAGATTCATCATCGGACACAGAATCTGAAACCAAAATAGTCTCAGTATCAGAATCCTCTGAAACTGAATCAGAAATTAGCACAGTCTCAGCATCAGATTCCTCCATAACTGGTAAAGGATATATTAATATGGACTAAAGTAGTAAAACAAAAATGGCACCTGACACCCACAATGGCTGGGGCACTCACCACCTCCTATGACCAGACCCCTGCAGACTAGAATATTTCCTTTGCCACATGGTCGGGAATGCGGAAATGTAAAACGGAACGTAACCACGCCCGACACAAGGTGAACCATACAGTCTAAAAAAGCGTGCCCAACCAAAAGGCTGCGTCACTTCCAAAGGCCTCAATGTTCCCAACCACAAGCCCATAAACATCACACATAAGCGGTTTGAATCACATAAAAAACATGATTATAAACCCCCCTGTTCAATACCCCCCCTCAGGAGATATTAACCCTCGAATCCAAGATACTAAAAGAGACTCACTGAGACCCTTATGACATTAGATCCGCAAGGCGGTAGCCTCTCGGGAAAACATTCACATTACAGTACATTGATAAATAAAGTAAAATGAAACGGTCTTACCGGAATCTACGCCGTGGAACAGGAACCTTTCAAGTGTGATGGATAGTAGCATCTCCTCCGCCATAGACTTGAGAGAAGAAAGCAGGCAGCGGAGCGAAGTTCGACAACACCAATTGCCTGAGGAGTTGTTAACATGAGTCGGGATTCGCAGAAAGACTTTTCCTGCATCTCCGGACTCTAACTTTCATCCAAGCCCTCACTGAGAGACTGACAGGACTACTTAAAACTCCTGTCCCATGCCGGAGAGTACTACCCTCCATAAGAGACAAAAAACAAAAATGAAAAATTCTGACACTTCTCTGCCAACCTCCTGGGACGAAAGGCAAAGAATGACTGGGGGATGAGGGGAGTGGGAGGAGTATTTAAGCCTTTGGCTGGGGTGTCTTTGCCTCCTCCTGGTGGCCAGGTTCTTATTTCCCAAAAGTAATGAATGCAGCTGTGGACTCTTTCCATTTAAGAAGAAAAATAGCCTTGTGTTCATGTTTTCATAAGCCATACATCTTTTACAATATAACACTTTTAAGTTAAAGATTTTAAAATGTCCTACATTAATTTTTTTATTTTTTTTAAAGCTTTTTCATTCTTCCTTCTATCTTGAATGTTGTCCTTGAATCTCATGCTCAGCCACTTCTGACTGGGATCTAATGAGAAATCCTCCTTGACAATGACTTACTATCATGAGAACATCTTCTAACTAAATAAATAAATAGTGTGTGAGAGTTTTTGTGCGTGTCTAGTGTGAGAGTTTGTGTGAGTGTCTTTTTTTATTTTTATTTTTTTAAAGCTTTCTCATTCTTCCTTCTACCTTGAATGTTGTCCTTGAATCTAATGAGAGTTTGTGTGAGTGTCTCTATGTGTATAAGTGCATATACTTTAATATGTGTGTTAAAGTACAGTGTGGTATTTTTGAAGAAATTAGAGGCATCATTTGCATCCCTTTAAATAATATTGCCATTGAATAATACTGCCTTCTCATCACTGGTGTCACAGCGAAAGGGTAAAAACTCTTTGTAATTAATTGTAAAGTCAGACTCATAAATTATCATTTGAAAATGTGCTAATTGCAACTTTAAACATTACGGGCGCAACCCGCACTGCACGTAATTTCACCTCACACATCGGGGTATTACATATACTGCACCGTCAGATGCTAAACTGGCGTAAGTAGGACAAACTGGCGATCTTCTGAAATGTGCGCAAATACACATTTTAGTCGTCGCAAGTCACTTACGCCAGTATTTTATCCACGGAAAGTGTCAATATAGAGTAGTTTTATGCAAATTAGGCTAACACTCGTAAAAATGAACCGCAATTTCATATAAAAATGCGACACGTAATTACGCTATTCAAAATTCATATATAAACCCATATATAAAGAGATGAAGGTAATACAATTATGATTTCCCATTGTTCTCTCCTCCAAGTATTGTTGATTGTTTTGAGAACAAATTTAAAATAAATAAGCAAGTATATGTCCACAATGTGATAAAGTACCTACAAGCTCAATCTATTTGATTATGTTGTTGCTTCAAACTATTTCAAATACACAACCTTAAAAAAGCAATATCATAGTATACTGTCCCTTTAACCTTGAGATGCTGCTTAAATGTATGTATTTGTTAAGGCTTCCAGGGAGTTACGTCGCTTTTTTTAGTCAGTGCAAGGGTTGCTGCGCCTGAAATTTGTGGAGAGATGAGAATGGAGTAGATTTTCTGAATTCTGCGCGCGTACGTCCTTATGCTGTATATTGGATACCAAATTGCGCGTCTGTTCTATGTTAGTCTATTGGTAAAAAAAAATACGTCCGAAGGGTGAAATATACGCGCATAACTTGTATGCTACACCGTATATGTAATACTAAAATCGCGTAAAATCTGGCGTCGCCGGCTTTTGCGGGCGACGCTGCATATGTAATGGAGTTCTACATTTATAATCCTCCTCCCCATGTATAGTGTTGTTACTCGGTGAGACATGAAAGGTTCAGAAGGGGGAAGATTGTACTTTTTTTTTTTTTTTTGGGGGGGGGGGGGGGGGCACATTTTGGATTTTTGCCCTGGGAGGCAGATTCTCTAGCAACTGCCTTGCCAATACCATACTGGATGACACTAGCAAGCAACATTACCACACAGATACAAAAGGCACAAATCAATTACATTAAAAAAATAATAATGAGCTACACTAATAGAAATTGGTAAAATCAACAACCCAACAATACGCCCATTATACAGATAATGTCCCTTTTCTAATCCCTTAGAAATACATACACAGACATCTCTATGGTTTTAGAGTACAACTAGCACACGTCACCTATTAGCATCACTACACGTTATAAACAGGGAACAATCAATATAAAAAGCACCATTTTCTTTGTTGTGCATCTGTTTTTTTTGTATCTGTCTGAACCATGAAAGTTTAATTTTGTCCCTTTAAGGTGTCCATATATCCTGTCCTAGCACTAAAAGATCTAATATGTATTCAGTGGCATGTGTGTACCCTGTATCCCTGGCATGCCTTATGGAAGTGCTGGTTGTCATCACTCCACTCCTGTAAAAAACTAAAGTCTGCAACAAAAAGCAAAATACAGCCCCAGTAGATGTCCTGCAAGAAAGCTGTAATGAAAACAGGAAGCCTGGGGTGCAAAGGTTTATGGGAGAGGAGTTGTACTGTAGTTTAAAGTTGATCATGGAGGACATCCCTTAGAAATAATGAACTACAACTCAAAGCATGCATCATTTTGGGAAGACCTAGATCTAGAAAAGCAATCCTCAGGAACTGAAAATGTTCCCTATGAATCGGGACGTGAAGGTATGCATTCTTCAGGTCTATTGTGGTCATAAATTGTCCTTCCTGAACCAGAGGCAGGATTTACCGTATTGTTTCCATCTTGAAAGAGGGAACACTCTGAAACTTGTTTAAGCACTTTAGGTCCAGAATTGGAACCACGAAAAGTTTTGAATAAAACCCCAAACCTCATGATCCCATACGCAACCTAAGAAGGTAGCCCTCTTTTCTGGTCTTGTCGAAAGACTGGAGAGTAGGAATCTGCCCCTGGGCGGATGAGACTTGAATCCTATCCTGTATCCTTGAGATACAACCTCCAGGACCCAAGGATCCTGTACATCCTGGAACCAAGCGTCTGAAAAAAGAGACAGTCTGCCCCCTACTCTAAACCCCAAGATTGTATTCACCAAATTTTCATCCTGGCCGTGCTCCATCTTCACCCTGGTGGCGCTCCATCTTCATTCCGGTTGCGTTAGCGGAGGTTGCTGCGACAGAGGTCCTCATCTTGTGACCTGGATCACGGAGGTCCTCTTCATGCGGTCACCAGCCGCACACTGAATTCTGAATGTGAGGTACCCCTTTTATATTGGGGTACCCTTGCATTCTTATTGGCTGATTTATATGTTCAAATCAGCCAATAGAATGAAAGGAAAGCTTAAAAAAAACAACCACCCAATAAAAAAAACAACAACTCTAAATCCCAAGATGGTACTCACCAAAGATGATGGTGATGGAGCGCCATCTTCATCCCAGCGGAGCTCCATCTTCATCCCGGCGGCACTACTTCTTCCAGATGGCAGCGGCAGAGCTTTTCTTTAATTCACATTGGCTGATTTTAATTTCAAAATGCAAATCAACAAATAGGAATGCAACTTTAGCATAAAAACTTTTGTTTGTGCGATTGCATTTACTTTCAATTTGCAATACTAACGCATATTACCGCTCAACACCACCCATAGAAAATATGGGTAGCGTAAATTACCGCAAATTTGAGCAAAAGAATTTGCTGTAGTTTAAACAGCGCACCACTTGGAATATGGATTTGAGTTTAAAGAACACTGCGATCTCGCAATCGCGTTTTACGCTCCTCGTGCTAACGCCCTAAATTTAGATAGCTTCTTCTCCTTAGCAAAGAGAAGATCCTCTATAGCCATGAGTCTAGTCACCTTTTGAGATCCCAATCATGATGCCTATATCTCTATTTACACCCCTTTTATAGATTTTTTGCAATTCTCTTACGGCTAGAGTTTTGCTTTATGAGGGGTGCGGTACTAACTTGTACATTATTGTCACCACTCACCTACAGTGCTGGTATTACAGGTTTTTATAAACCCGGTGTTAAAAGGCAGGAAGTGAGCGTAGAGCAAAATTGTGCTCCATACCGCACTCCAGTACCAGCGCTGCTTAAGTCAGTGGTGAGCTGGTTGTACGTGCTCGTGCACGATTTCCCAATAGACATCAATGGGGAGAGCCGGCTGAGAAAAAGTCTAACACCTGCAAAAAAGCGTAAAGCTCAGTAACGCAGCCCCATTGATTCCTATGGGGAAACACATTTTATGTTTACACCTAACACCCTAACATGAACCCCCGAGTTTAAACACCCCTAATCTTACACTTATTAACCCCTAATCGGCCGCACCCGACATCGCTGACACCTACATGATACTTATTAACCCCAATCTGCCGCTCTGGACATCGCTGCCACTATAATAAACATATTAACCCCTAAACCGCCGCACTCCCGCATCCCAAACTTTAGTTAAATATTATTAACCCCTAATCTGCCGTCCCTAACATCGCCGCCACTATACTATATTTATTAACCCCTAAACCTAAGTCTAACCTTAACCCTAACACCCCCTAACTTACATATAATGAAAATAAATTAAAATAAATCTAAATAAAACCTACTATTAATAACTAAATAATTCCTATTTAAAACTAAATACTTACCTATAAAATAAACCCTAAGCTAGCTACAATATAACTAATAGTTACATTGTATCTAGCTTAGGGTTTATTTTTATTTTACAGGCAAGTTTGTATTTATTTTAACTAGGTAGACAAGTTAGTAAATAGTTATTAACTATTTAATAACTACCTAGCTAAAATAAATACAAATTTACCTGTGATATAAAACCTAACCTGAATTACACTAACACCTACCACTACACTATAATTACATACAATTACTGAAATTAAATACAATTAACTAAATAATACAATTACCTAAATTACAAGAAAAACAAAACACTAAATTACACAAAATAAAAAACAAATTACAAGATATTTAAACTAATTAAACCTAATCTAATAGCCCTATCAAAATAAAAAAAAAATAAATAAAAAAAAAACCCTAGCCTAAACTAAACTACCAATAGCCCTTAAAAGGGCCTTTTGCGGGGCATTGCCCCAAAGAAATCAGCTCTTTTACCTGTAAAAAAAAAAATACAAACAACCCCCCAACAGTAAAACCCACCACCCACACAACCAACCCCCCAAATAAAACCCTAACTAAAAAAACCTAAGCTCCCCATTGCCCTGAAAAGTGCATTTGGATGGGCATTGCCCTTAAAAGGGCATTTAGCTCTATTGCAGCCCAAAGCCCTAACCTAAAAATAAAACCCACCCAATAAACCCTTAAAAAAACCTAACACTAACCCCTGAAGATGCACTTACAGTTTTGAAGAGCAGACATCCATCCTCAATGAAGCCGGGGGAAGTCCTCATCGAAGCGGAAAGAAGTCCTCAATGAAGCCGGGAGAAGTCTTCATTCAAGCCGGGAGAAGTGGTCCTCCAAACGGGCAGAAGTCTTCATCCAGACGGCATCTTCTATCTTCATCCATCCGGCGCGGAGCATCCTCTTCTTTCCGACGACTAACAACGAATGAAGGTTCCTTTAAATGACGTCATCCAAGATGGCGTCCCTTAGATTCCGATTGGCTGATAGAATTCTATCAGCCAATCGGAATTAAGGTTGAAAAAATCCTATTGGCTGATACAATCAGCCAATAGGATTGAGCTTGCATTCTATTGGCTGTTCCAATCAGCCAATAGAATGCGAGCTCAATCCTATTGGCTGATTGGATCAGCCAATAGGATTTTTCCTACCTAATTCAAAGGACGCCATCTTGGATTATGTCATTTAAAGGAACCGTCATTCATCGCTAGTCGTCGGAAAGAAGAGGATGCTCCGCGCCAGATGTCTTGAAGATGGACCCGCTCACCGCTGGATGGATGAAAATAGAAGATGCCGTCTGGATGAAGACTTCTGCCCATCTGGAGGACCACTTCTCCCGGCTTGGATGAAGACTTCTCCCGGCTTCGTTGAGGACTTCTTTCCGCTTCGATGAGGACTTCTCCCGGCTTCGTTGAGGATTGATGTCGGCTCTTCAAAACTGTAAGTGGATCTTCAGGGGTTAGTGTTAGGTTTTTTTTAAGGGTTTATTGGGTGGGTTTTATTTTTAGGTTAGGGCTTTGAGCTGCAATAGAGCTAAATGCCCTTTTAAGGGCAATGCCCATTCAAATGCCCTTTTCAGGGCAATGGGGAGCTTAAGTTTTTTTAGTTAGGGTTTTATTTGTGGGGTTGGTTGTGTGGGTGGTGGGTTTTACTGTTGGGGGGTTGTTGGTTTTTTTTTACAGGTAAAAGAGCTGATTTCTTTGGCGCAAAAGGCCCTTTTAAGAGCTATTGGTAGTTTAGTTTAGGCTAGGGTTTTGTTTTATTTTGGGGGGGCTTTTTGTATTTTGATAGGGCTATTAGATTAGGTGTAATTAGTTTAAGTATCTTGTAATTTGTTTTTTATTTTGTGCAATTTAGTGTTTGTTTTTTGTTGTAATTTAGGTATTTGTATTTAATTTAGTTAATTGTATTTAATTTAGGCAATTTATTTAATTGTAGTGTGGTGTTAGTGTAACTTAGGTTAGGTTTTATTTTACAGGTAAATTTGTATTTATTTTAGCTAGGTAGTTAATAACTATTTAGTAACTATTCTACCTAGTTAAAATAAATACAAACTTGCCTATAAAATAAAAATAAACCCTAAGCTAGATACAATGTAACTATTAGTTATATTGTAGCTATCTTAAGGTTTATTTTACAGGTAAGTATTTACTTTTAAATAGGAATTATTTAGGTAATAATAGTAGGTTTTCTTTAGATTTATTTTAATTACCAGTATATTTAAGTTAGGGAGTGTTAGGGTTAGGGTTAGACTTAGGTTTAGGGGTTAATAAATATAGTATAGTGGCGGCAACGTCGGGGGCGGCAGATTAGGGGTTAATAAATGTAGGTAGGTGGCGGCGTTGTTAGGGACAGCAGATTAGGGGTTAATAATATTTAAATAGTGTTTACGATGCGGGAGTGTGGCGGTTTAGGGGTTAATATGTTTATTCTAATGGCGGCAATGTCGGGAGCGATAGATTAGGGATTAATAATTTTATTTTAGTGTTTGCGATGCGGGAGGGCCTCGGTTTAGGGGTTAATAGGTAGTTTATGGGTATTAGTGTACTTTTTAGCACTTTAGTTATGAGTTTTATGCTACGGCGTTGTAGTGTAAAACTCATAACTACTGACTTTAGAATGCGTTACGAATCTTGCGGGATAGGCTGTACCGCTCACTTTTTGGCCTAAATAAAAAAGCTTGTAATACCGGCGCAATGGAAGTCCCATTGAAAAAAGACTATACCCAAATTGCATAAGTTAATTTGCGGTAAGGCTAAAAAAGTGTGCGGGAAAGCTGCACTTACAAGACTCGTAATAGCAGCAGTAGTGAAAAAGCAGCGTTATGAGCCTTGACGCTGCTTTTTTACTCATAACGCAAGACTCGTAATCTAGCCAATAGTTTGCCACTAGAACTGTTTACATTTTTTAAGGGATCTCTTAGCTTATGGTATGCAGGAGCATTATAATGACACTCATACATATACATATCCCTAATATTTTCTCTCTCCTTATTTCTATACACAATGGTTAATACTTAGAACAATTAAAAATGAAAATGTTTCTACCTATCTCTACCGCCCCATACTAAGAACTTGATTGCTGCTTGTCTCTTGTTTACATGGGTTTTCTACAGAGTATTTATAATAGCAGAATAGGTGGTTTCAACTAAAAAAAAAAGTTATTTGTAAACAATTTAATATACTCCAGAATGTAAAATAAATAATTGGGGACATATTAAAGTGGAAAAAATGTACAATGTCCCTTCAACGCCGTTTAGCCCTGTCTGTCAACTGCGCTATTTCTGCATGTTTTAGGAGTGAGGCAGTGCAGAAATAACGTAATGGGGGACACCCCAGGCTAGCAATTGCAAGGACAGGGTGTTCCTGTGATCCCATGCCTGTCATTTGGGTGCCTCTACTCATGAGATACAAGCTACAATCAGAGTGTATCTCATGCTGTTGCTGAAAGCCTGCATGTGAGGCTAGTCAGTAGCAGTACACTAACTCTAAAGTGATAGTTACTGTGTATATCATCACTGTGACAGCTAGTATACTTAAAATGGAGCCTAGATTCTAGTATGCCGTAATGCATGCTGGTAACAGGTTCAGTGGCCAATCACTGGATGCCTCAGGAGTGAGGCAGTCATGTGATGCACACAAAAAAGTGGCCCATGGTCATGTGATCACTGCTGCAGCCAGTCATAGTGATCACATGTCAAGGAGGAAAAGCCATTGGGTGTTAACAATAGCTTTTCTTGCCCCCTCCCATTCTGTCCCAGTGAACGGGTACAGGGATAAAAGTGTAAAATGTATTTTAATAAAGAAGCTATACAAAGTGCAAAACAGGCTTAAGAAGGTAACATTACAATGTTACAAAGGGTATTGTCTATATTTCTTACATCACTTACTTAATTGACCTCTATTATTCACTTATAGCAGAGAGTCCTTGCACAGAGCCTCCGAACAACAAAAGAAACATTGAGTATGAGCAAGCAAAGTTTTTGTTCTGATTTTGCTTTTCTGTAACTTATATAGATAATAAATAAATGCAAATCCAATTATAAGCTTGTTGTCCTTCTTTTTCCATTTTGCTTCTGAGTTAGTCAAACATAAAGAATATTATAACGGATTGAGTCAGTTCAAACATTAACTTTTAATATGGACATTAATTAGGGGTCTTTGTTATCAAACACCTTGAGCAATTTATTCAACCAGTGTGAAGAGCGAGTGAGTTGATCATATTCAATTAAGAAAAGAATAGGAAGAGAAGAGAAGAAAGAAAATGGGGTAAAGATAAGTGAGTCTAATGAAGTTTTCATGTAATTTACTAATAGTTTATTAGCTGTTTTGAACAGAGTATTCAGACCACATTTTGAAGCATGTTGTTAGACGTATCCATTTTATTTACCTGCATAAAATGATAACATTCTTCTGTAGCTTGGTTGATCCAATCTAATTTTGAGTGGGTTACACTAGATTTCCATACTTGGGAATGAGTTTTTTTTAGCGCATTTGATCATAATTAATATGAGAGTCTGTTTTACATTATCCTTTTTTTGGGGGTAAGGCCATAAATAGAAGAATATCAGGGTTGGGTGTGATTTTGGTATCAATGACCTTCAACATTGCCTTAATGAGCTAATCTCAAAATGTGGCCAATCTAGGCCATGACCAACAAATGTGCGTCATAGTACCCTTTTGACCAAATCCTCTGCAGCATTTATTATTTAAGTGAGAGTGCTTTGTAATCTTGTTGGGGTCAGATACCATCTACTTAACAATTTGAAGTGTACCTACTGCATTTCTGATGAAGATGAGGCAGTTCTGGTAGGCTTAAAAGATTTCAACCATTATTTGTTATTTATGTCTTTGCCCAATTCTTTGCACCATGTCTGCGTATACAGAAGGAAAGGTTGTCTCTTTGGTAACAGCAAGAGTTTGTAAATTGTTGAAATTGTATGTTTGGGAGTGGTATTGGGAGTACACAAATGTTCAAAAGAAGTAATATCCCTATTCATCTTTGCTTTGTGTTTGTGAGAGAAGAAATAATGATTTAATTGGTTGCGACTAATCAATATAGTAAATACTACGTAATATATACAATTCCTATATTAGTGACCCATCCAGGAAATTATGGGAATCCTATCATAAAATAAAAAAGGTAAAAAAAATGACACAAGAAGACCTCAGGACAAGGTTTTTTTTTCTATAGACATGGGGCAAAGCAGGATAGTTTTTAGCTAATTTGACAAAATCCAAACAAAATAAATATATGATTGAATCCCTTAAGACCCCAAAATGTAGAACTATGAACATTAACCCCTTAATGACCACAATGTACCCTGTATGTCACTGGTCGTTAATGGTTTTTTCAGGACATAATAGCACAAGTTTAGCAAGAACACGCTATTAATGCCCTCCCTCCAGCAGGCTTTGTGGAATAGAGCAGTCTCAATGCTGGTGGCAAGACCGCGCTATAAAACAACAAAGTCTCAAAAAAAGGCCAGCGACATACAGGGCACGTCGCTGGTCCTTAAGGGGTTAAGGAACTAAATAAATATATACTGCATTATTTTCAAGAACTGTACTCAGAAAGTACAATAAATATGCAAGTTAAGGATAATTTTTGGAAAAAAATCCAGGTCCCGAAACTGGATAATACCAGATTAGATGACCTGAATAGTCCTATTTTACTTACAGAAGTAATTAATGATATTAAGAAAGCAGTGGCTAATAAAGCTGCTGGACCAGACCAGATTTCAGCTGAACTATATAAAATCCTTTTAGAAGACATTGCACCACTATTAGTAACTCTATTTAATCAATATTATATTAATAATGCACCATGTTCTAAATACTTTGCTGCTTCCTTGATAACCCTGATTCTCAAAAAAAATAAAGACCCAGAAGAAATCGGCTCTTATAGGCCGATCTCGTTATTGAACAGTGACTACAAAATCCTTATGAGTATTATAGCGACTAGAATTAAACATATTATCAGTCCCCTTAGACATATAAATCAAGTGGGCTATATGCCTTGTAGAAATTCCTCCCGTAATCCAAGGAAACTCCAATTGATTTTAAATGTTTAACAAGTTCAAGCAGAGAAAAGAAATTTTACACCTGGGTCAGACGCAATAATTTCAATAGATGCAGAGATGGCCTTCGACTCCATTACTTGGGACCAGCTGTTTACAGCTTTAACAAAGTATGGGGTTAAAGGATCTTTTCTGCACTTCATTCGATTAATTTATAATTCTCCCACTGCCTCTATTATTATTAATGACACTCCCTCAGATCACTTCATGTTACGGAAGGGATCTAGACAGGGATGCCCACTCTCTCCCTATCTATTTAAATTGGCTCTTGAGCCCCTAGCTATTTATTTAAGAAAATAAATTGAAGGGATTAAACTGGGTAAAAGAAAGGTTGCCACGTTATTGTATGCCGATGACCTACTAGTTCTAACGACAAATACCCCCAAAAATATCCCATTATTAACCCAAATTCTGCAGGATTTTAGTGCCTTTTCAGGCTATAAAGTAAATACATTAAAAACAGAAATTTTCTGGTTAGATAAACATAAAGATTCCTATCAAACTTCTCTCTTTAAAGAAGCAAAACAGGCATTTACGTATTTAGGAATTAAACTATCCAATCATAATATCCAAGATATTAATGAGTGGTATGAGTTTAACTACCCACCAATCTTTCTCAAAAACTTAAATTACGCTTTCCTGATAATTTTCTTTTCTTCTGACGGGAAGAGTCCATAGCTGCATTCATTACTTTTGGGAATTCAGAACCAGGCCACCGGGAGGAGGCAAAGACACCCCAGCCAAAGGCGTAAGTATCTCCCCCACTTCCCTCATTCCCCAGTCATTCTGCCAAGGGAACAAGGAACAGTAGGAGAAATATCAGGATAAAAACGGTGCCAGAAGAAGGAACTAAATTACAGCCGCCTCATCGATAAATATGGGCGGGGAGCTGTGGACTCCAGTCAGAAGAAAAGAAAATTATCAGGTAAGCATAATTTATGTTTTTCTTCTTAAACAGGAAGAGTCCACAGCTGCATTCATTACTTTTGGGAAAACAATACCCAAGCTATAGAGGACACTGAATGCAAACAAAGGGCGGATACAGAAGGCAGCCCCATCAAAGGGCACCACAGCCTGAAATTGCCCATAAAAACTAAAAAACAAAAATAACTGCCCATCAGTTAAACAACCAGCATGCCGTGCTGGAGACCACTCAAATCCTTAGATTCCACTGAGCACAATGCCCCACATTGTCCTGCAGGCTCCCAAATCGCATAAACTTACCCCAAGGAAAGCACCTACACCTACCCTTGAAGGGGAGAATGGAGTACCCAAAAGGAGATCCAAAGGACCGTCAGAATAGGGTAAGAAACCCCAAAGACAAAGCGAAACAAAGGTTGTTACAGGACAACCACCCAGGAAAAAGAACTCTCTATAAAGTCCAACTCCCAAACCTATGAGAGAGTGATCGCGAGGAAGAACAAAATCCTTCCACAGATTCCCTGACACAACATCATAAAAACATATGGTGCTCCAAGGAAGCCACAAGCTCCCCACTGAACCCTAGTCTAGCAGACACAACCACTAAAACTAGCCAGATATAGGTTGGAAAACCATATCAGGGCCGAATGAAAAACATGGAGCTCACAGACAGGATGGAAAAACCAACTGTCCCAGCAGAAAAAGAGGGCACTCTGTAAAACACAGAAGCACAACTGACAGAACTCGCGAGTTCCAGTACCTGGGCAGCAAAGCTGACCCTAAGTCAACATGGGACCACATCCCATAGAGAGAGACAAATTATCGATGGCAGCTCCCAACCAGGATGTCCAGACCCCAGAAGACAACCAACACCAGCAGCAATGCAACCAGTGGAGGAAGGAACACCTGTGAAACCCCCACCAGGGAGGATAACAGGGACAACAAAAGAACACGGTCAGACCCAAGAGAGCAGACAGATCCCCGACTTCCCCTCCAAGAAATGGACACAACCCAAAAAAGGGCTGGTAACGTCCACCTCAAAAGAGAGTGGAGGTCCTTGGAGAACCCTCTGACCAATTAATAGCAGCTGGCAAGTTACCACAAATTCATGACAGAAATATAAAGCTTGCAAGCACACATTCCAAGTGCAAGTAGCTGCAGCTAGTTTTAAACTGCAAACCTCCCACTTGCTAGGCAGCGAAGCTAACCATCAGGCTACTACAGCTGGCTCTACATGCTCAGGTTACAAAACCCATACACAGTCCCCGTCTCTAAGAAGGAACAATCCCAAAAGCACAGAGCTACTACGATACCCTTGTACCAGAGCCAGCCCCCCTGACATCCCACACGCAAGGAGGGAAGAAAAGAATCCTCAAACGAGAAGATAAGGACCCACAGGGTCTCCATGGAAACTGAATACTTCCAAAACCTCCCCAAAAGGACAAAAGTCAAGGAGACCACTTCCCCAGCCGTAGGCAAGGCGAAGAGACCAAAGAGAATGATAAAACAATACCATTGAGTAATAACCCAGCTCAGTCGAGACAAACAATAAGCAAAAGTTGCCACTGGCAACAACCGAAGATCCACATGAAAGGCAGCAAACTAACCTTCAGGCAGATATCAAATCTCCCATGAGAGTTAAAAACCAACTCGCCAAAGGGACAAGCGGACGTTCTAATCCCTAAAGTTTGAAAGTGACCCTCCCAGGACCGAGCGCAGCGACCCAGACCCCAAATTCTCAGACAAGAGACATGGCCCTAAGCCAGACCCCCCAAAACCAGGGAAAGACCGTACATCCTAAGGAACCACCAAGTTGCCTCATACGGAGAAGGGCACTCTAGGTAGCGCCTACCACACCCCAATGTCCTTGAACATTGGGCACTCACAAGAGACTCAGATCAAGATCCCAGAAAAACCTCTAGACAGGCCTCCGAGATGGCAATCTACACCTGTAGGTGGATCTGAACCCTGGAACCTCCGCTTGCAACCCCAGAAACCAAGAGCTTCTAGAGGTTCGAAGGGAAGACTCCAAGTCCAGGGACCCCGAAGTTTACCAGGGACAGGGCTCCATAAAACGGAGAACATGATACAATAGCTGGATTCAACACACAACCTTAGCCATGTGAGCAATTAAGCGACCCACTAGACTCTTAGTTGGAGAGTCAAAGATCCTCACACGATCAGCCTCCTGTACCAGGAATAACAAGGGCAACCCCACAATTCCTGCTGAGAAGCGGATCAAAGGCAGTTGCCGGGGGAAAAAAGAGGAGAAACTAAACCCCTGCGCTCCATCTTATGAGAGCGTGCGATATACAGAAAAAGGGGAGAGATGGACATACCCAAACTTCCAGACTCAGATGACCAGACCCCTCAAAAAGGGAAAAACCAGTCCCAGCAACCTCGAGGGGCACCTGTAACTAGGCCACAAGGAAACAGACACCCGGAAAATACCAAGATTGAAACGAAAATCATCATCCCAACTGTCCAGCGGTCATGCAAACCTCCAAACCCCTTGGTAATGGAGAACTTCAGTTCCGAGGCCAAACCTCCAGAACCCACAAGGAATCATAGACGGATCCACACAGGACCTATACAATCCTTCCGATACTCCATTCATCGAGGACGAGGAGTAAGTTGACGTATAAAAAACAAAAACACCCCTTCAATTAATGGATAAATAAACATAAAACGAACACTCCAACAAAGTGAACAACTCAACACCCAACAGGATACCCAGCACACCAGCACCACGTGGGTGACATGAACCCTAAGGAGCAGCAGCTAGCGCCCAACCAGTACCTGCCTGGCACAGAACACCTGAAACTGTCCAAGGTCCAAGAAAAATCGAAGCCCCAGAGGGATCAAAAACACAAACTATAATCAGAACTAATTAATTTGAAAAAGTTACCAATGGCACTACCTTTGTGTAATAGACCTATTTATATCTTCAATTATGCCACTACAATACGGCAAGATGTGGGTGCATGGTGTATGAGTATGAGTATTGGAATTACAAAGGAAAAGCATACACTTGGGCTGCACTCCTAGGTCAGGTTGCAAATTAGTTGCAAATAATAATCACTTAGTTGCTGATCCAAGTTTGGAATGTGGGGATAGGAATAGACACTAAATTAAAATATAGCTTTTATTGGGTTTAACAATTAAAATAGGAAAAATCATTAAAACCACACTTAAGTACCGACTGTAGTATGTAGAAATTTAATAACCGAATTTGTGGTTCAATTAAGCAGTTATACCTGCTTGCATGCAAGCCTAATATACCTATCTAACGTAGTACATAACTTGTAAATTACCAGTAGTAGTGATAGGTTGGCTTAACACTCTATATTAATACGTGTGTGCGAGAATAGAGTAAAGGGTAAGTCCACTTTTATTTAGACAGGTAGTTAAACCATGACTGATTGAGTATTATCATATATGAGTGTTACAGTACCAACAGGATACCAAGGGTTAATACCAGGGAACAACGTCCTGCATAGGGAATCAGCAATTCACAAACCAGCCAGTTTTCAGGTTTAAACAGAATGTATTTATTAAAGGCTGAATGCCTAGTATTTATACAGGTTTTGACCCCAGATGGGGGGGTTGAATATAACCCTGGCTTCAGGTTACAGAGGGCATTGGTTAAACAGTAAAGCAAACATATGAACAATGCATCAAACCTCTAAGAATTGTCTATTCACAGGTAAAACAGATTAACATATTAAGTACTCAGACAATCTGATGTTGGGCAGTCTAGTTAACATAATCACACAAAACCCAATCAGTTTACCTAGACAGACTCCTGAGACACAATCAGATCTTAAACATACATAGAATACATCTTATTACAGAATATAGGAACAGTTCTTATTAGCTATAAAGTCTTTTATGCCCACTTGGCTTATAGAGTCACAATTGCTCCCACAAGGGGCACTCACACCCTGTACCCATCCTGTATTTATGGATACAGGGTGACATAGACATAAGACAGAGTTATGAAAGTACATGGGGTGTCCAGCATATAAAATTCCATATTTCCACGCAGTCTCTGGGTATCCTTAAGCCCATGTACCTCCAGCCCAAAGAATGTTCCATAACAGGCCCTCCAATGTACAGTGGCGAGATTGCTTTTGTCACAATGAGCTTAATAGACTAGCGTTGTGATGGCACCCAATATTGTGACTCCATGTGCCTAAACTTCTCCTAAATATTCATATGATAAACCACAATATAGGAAAGGTGAATATAACTATAGGAGAGAGGTTGTGCTAAAATATTGGTTAGAAGCTTGCCACGTGTTTAAATTAGCATTGTAACATTCACAGGTTCACTTGTTATATTGTATCCGGCTTTATGTTACGGATAATTCACCATGTATTATTTGGCCGGTATGTCTATATATTATTTGACCCAAGAGTTATAGGTAATACAGTTAATGCTCTTAGTATTCTTTAGCCGGTATGCATCTACATTCGATCGACCCAAGGGGTTGCAAATCATACAAGGCAAGTGCGGTACCAATTGAACGTCTGTAGCGTGGGCTCTATTAGAGCTGTTTAGATATTGGTCGTGCAGCGTCTAAACAATTGAAGTACCAGTCAGATGTAAGCTATATGAGCTCAATACTGTTTAGCCGGTATGCACAAATATAGTATTGACCCAAATCACTGTGAATAATACGAGGCAAGTAAAATGCCGGTCAATTATTTGTAGCGTGGGCTCCAATAGAGCTAAGCAGACATTGGCCGTGCAGCGTCTAAGCAAATAAAGTGACAGTCAGGTGTGAGTAGCGTAAATTCAGTTGAAACTGAATGGACATTGGTCGTGCAGCGTCTAGATCCAATACTTGTCACACACTTAGTTCACATATAGATTATTAAATTTAGTAAGGCAAGTGAGGTGCCGGTCAGTTGTTTGTAGCATGGGCTCTAATAGAGCTAAGTAAATATTAGCCGTGCGGCGTCTAAATAGGTAAGGTATCAGTCAGGTGTGAGTAGCGTAGACTCAGTTGAAACTGAATTATATTAGTCGTGCAGCGTCTCGGCCAAACACGTCCTCACACACTTGGTTCTCATATAAATTATTCACTTCAGCGTTCTGGGCTAGAGTCCCATACATTCACTCTCAAACACACTTATAAATTTATGCAGGATAACTCAGATAACTGAAATTGTTATTTCATGATAAGTCTTATTGAAGGAGATAGATGCTCCATCTAATGACTACAGTAAAAGTTCGGTAGCTTAAGGCTAATCTAAAACACAGGAGCTCCTAGGACTCCTCACCATTGCACTAACGTCCCTAACATGTTTCGCCACTTAGCGTGGCTTTTTCAAAGGTGAACGCGCCGCTCAGTAGTCGGCTATTTAAGGCTGCTTAGAATCACACCCACAAAAGGCGTGCATACACCTTCTGACCTATCAATGACGATTGAGGTGTATGTGTCATAATGAGGAGGGGATTAGCAGGATAGTCTCTGAAATGATTAACTGTTTAATGGCTGGATACGGTAAAAAAGGCACATTTATTGACTATCAAACTTATAGCAAACATTTGTATTATTGTGGACAGCTAGAACGAATAGAGAATAATTAGATTAAAGGTTAGATAAACAATTGAGATATCGTGACGTTAGTGTTTACCAACGGCACATTACATTGTGTATACCTTTTGCCATTTAAACGTATGTTGAATAATGCTTTTTTAAGCAAGATCAGTGTCCATATATTGCAGTCCTATGTGTATATACATTTACTAGCTTCATAAATCTGGAACCTCCTGATACATAATCAAGAGAGAAACAGATATAGTTAGATGTGCAGTATTCTAATGTACATCTCTCAAACACTTAATTGCGTTTATATTTATTATAATATTTAAGGTCCTGGTATTAACAGCGAAGATTGATGAAGGAAATGTGATGTTAGTGTGCTAATATTATGTGAGAATAAACAAAATTAGCCATTCGTGAGAAGTTTACTATGTACGGTCATTTTATATTGTGAGCAGTGTCGGTGTTGCCTGAAATTATCTGTGATCGTGTGGTTCTAAAAGGATTATTGTTTAGTAGTAAAGAAATTTTTTTATTATATATGTGAGTGAGTATTACGGTGAATACTGTCTCAACTTGTTGTGAAGTTTACAAAAATTGAGATATTATTTGCGTCAAGCATAGTGTGCATTATAAAGGAAACTTTTAAGGGTGATGTACAATAATACAAATATAAAGATAACATAAAGTTGTGCTAAGTGTTAAGATAGGGAAAAGGAAGATTGTGATCTATGATTTACTGGAACTGATAGGTTCGTTGTATGAATTGTAGTTAGAGAGATAAGAGAGTACACGAAGTGTTGCTCATAATTATTACATATAGGAATATTAGGATTCCTGTCAACAGCGTTTATTGGTTTTGTTAGAGAGTCGTTTGGGTATTATTCTCTATAGGTTTTAAATCTTAATTGCTTATTTAAAGCAATATGTGATGTTATACTTGGCTTAAAATCCACTTTATATTCTGTAAATTACAGAAATGAAACAAAGTTGTTATATTCATTTAGTCCATATGGTTGGACCGTATTAAGTAAAAATATCCATTTGCTTTCTGCTTGTAGCAGGATGTTTTCTAAATTGCCTCCTCGTACACCTAGTTGTATTTTTTCAATGCCAAAACATTTGAGTTCGGATTGTTTGGAATGATGATTTTTAAGGAAGTGATGTGCCACAGAAGTCAGATTTTTGCCTTCTTGAAGGTCTTTGCCTGCATTTTTTATGTTCCTCAGATGTTCTTGTAATCGTGTTCTGATTTTTCTTGTTGTCATGCCTACGTAGGTTTTATTACATTGACATTGGAGGGCATAGACAACTCCCTCTGTGTGGCAATTGATGTATGATTTGATTTTGTGTGTTTTTTGAAAACGATCGCGAATTTCTTCTTTTTTCAGCATGAAACTGCATGTGCTACATGTGCCGCATTTAAATGAGCCCTTCTTGAATGCTCCTTTAGTTTTGGGTCCTTGTAGATGACTTGGGCTGATTAGATCCTTCAAATTGCGTGTTCTCCTAAAGCCTGTTTGAATTCTATCACCCATAATGTGTGATAATATGGGGTCCGACGTTAATATGTGCCAGTTTTTTTGTAGGATATCCACTACTTGTGTACTCTTGGAATTGTAAGTTGAGATAAATCTTATTTCTTGTTTTTGGGATTTGTTTTGCTTTTTTAACAAATCGTGTCTAAGAGTATTTTTAGCTCTGAATTCAGCTTTTTTAATGGACTTACGGCTATATCCTCTGGCAATTAGTCTTTCTTTTACTTCTTTAGCTCTTAGTTTGTATTTTTCTTCAGTGGAGCAATTACGTCTCATTCGCAAGAATTCACCCACTGGAAGGGCTTTGATTGTATTAGGAGCATGTGCACTTGTGCTATGAAGCAGGCTATTTGTAGCTGTCTTTTTACGGTGGACATCCGTTTCCAACATACCAGTTTGAGTTTTGATGATTTGGAGATCTAAGAAGTTAATCTTTGCTAGATCTGCTTCATAAGTTAATTTAATGTTCAGGTTGTTGGAATTTAGTTTTGCCATGAATTCGTCAAGTTCGTTTTTCGTGCCCTCCCACAAGAAGAGCACATCATCAATGTACCGAATCCAGAGGGGGATTCTATTCAGGTCTTCAGTATTATCATCTGAGAAAACATATTTTTGCTCCAACCAGCCGAGAAAAAGGTTGGCATAGGTGGGAGCGCATGCAGTGCCCATAGCGGTACCTCTTGTTTGGAGGTAAAAGCCATTATTGAATGTGAAGAAGTTATGTGTCAAAATGAATTGTAAAAGTTGTAAGACAAAATCATCATGAGCAGGGTCTTCCTCAGAACTCATTGACAGAAACCACTTCACAGCTTGAATGCCTAGTTCATGATTTATACACGTGTAGAGTGATTCCACGTCCGCTGTCACTAACCATGTAGTGGAAGTGAGATGTACATTTTCTAGTTGAACCAGAACATCCGTTGTATCTTGTACATAGGACGGTAGTTGAGGGAGAAAGTTCCTTAATCTATAGTCCAGATATTTGCTCGCTTTCTCAGTGAGACTATGTATGCCGGAGACAATTGGACGGCCGGGAGGACGTTTTTTGTTTTTATGTATTTTAGGAATTAGGTAGAAGGTTGCTACCGTTGGATTGGTGACTTTCAGGAATTGAAATTCCTTGCTTGTAATGATATTGTCATATCTGGCCATGTCTAGAATATTCATGTATTCATGGAGATACATTTGGTTAGGATTGAATGCCAGTTTCTTGTAGCAGGATGTATCTTTTAGTTGTTTGTCAGTTTCTGTTTTGTACATATTAATTGGCCATAATACAATATTCCCTCCCTTGTCGGAGTTTCGAATGATGACATCATCCCAGTGTTTTATTTCATTCAATGCTTTTAATTCATTTTTGGTCATATTATATGTTGTTGGTTTGTCCGGTAATTTGTTTATCTCTTCACAAACCACATCTGTGAATGTTTGTAATTGAGCGCATTGACTTAGTTTGGGCATGAAAGTAGATCTATTGGTTATCTTGTCTCTCCATTTGGCTTCTTTAGTTAAATCTGGACTTGAATCTACTTGTGGACTATGTTCACATAGTAAGGATTCTAGGGTTTCCAGTGTATTCATCTCCTCTTCAGACCAGATGTGTTCCAAAGCTGGTTCAGGTGATTTTGATTTTCCACAGTAGAATCTTTTTAGTGCTATTTTGCGGACAAATAGATGAACATCTTTAATGGTTTCAAATTTGTCCAAGTTTGGGGTGGGACAGAATGACATTCCTTTAGAAAGTATGGATATGTGTGCTTCCGATAGTAATTTCTGAGATAAGTTTATTATTCTCAGTGAGTCAGTCTCATTTGTGAGAAGGGACTTGGAGCTCTTTGATAGGGTTTCCAATTCTTTTTGTTTGTTTTGTTCGTAGTTTGGCTTCTGTTTTGCCTTTTTGGTCTGCCCCCTGCCTCTTCTGGTGTGAAGCTCATATATGATAATACTCAATCAGTCATGGTTTAACTACCTGTCTAAATAAAAGTGGACTTACCCTTTACTCTATTCTCGCACACACGTATTAATATAGAGTGTTAAGCCAACCTATCACTACTACTGGTAATTTACAAGTTATGTACTACGTTAGATAGGTATATTAGGCTTGCATGCAAGCAGGTATAACTGCTTAATTGAACCACAAATTCGGTTATTAAATTTCTACATACTACAGTCGGTACTTAAGTGTGGTTTTAATGATTTTTCCTATTTTAATTGTTAAACCCAATAAAAGTTATATTTTAATTTAGTGTCTATTCCTATCCCCACATTCCAAACTTGGATCAGCAACTAAGTGATTATTATTTGCAACTAATTTTCAACCTGACCTAGGAGTGCAGCCCAAGTGTATGCTTTTCCTTTGTAATTCCAATACTCATACTCATACACCATGCACCCACATCTTGCCGTATTGTAGTGGCATAATTGAAGATATAAATAGGTCTATTACACAAAGGTAGTGCCATTGGTAACTTTTTCAAATTAAACAAATTTAAATACCTGATTCTCAGGCTTTCCACCAATAGAGCACACAGTAAGGGATATATCTTTATCTCACATCACATATCTATTCACTATGTCATCCAAGTGGGAACAGGATAGATTATCAAGACAACGTAAAAGAGAAACTGACCTCAATGACGTATTTAAAAATCCAACAACAAATGTACTCAATATACAGGATAAGATGAATTCAGCCCTTAAGGATATACACAAATTGATGTTCAAACAAGATAAACTATGGTGGAACCACCACTTTTTTGAAAAATATATAGAACTACATTTAATTCCAAGAGGGCTGCGAATACAGCTGTTCCCGGCATTTGAGTTCCGAAATCCACAACACAATATTGAGTGGGAAGATGCATTATCTGAATGCTCAACCAAATTAATGAAAATCTTAATTAAACATTATAAGGAAGAATATGACCTTTTGGAAACAAAAGTTCAGGACCTAAATACACAGCTACAGGAATTTGAATCACTCACAGATTTTGAACAAACATATAAACAATATCAGAAGGAGTTAGATAAATACGAGAATGAAATCAAACAGACAAAACAAGGGAAACTAAACAGGGACAAAACTGACTATGAGAATAAGAAAGTTTACAAATGGAAAACTAAAACCAACTTTAATAGAGTAAAATCATCACAAGTTAATCTAGTGCAATGTGATGTCTCCGATACAGAAGGGGAAGAATCTGAAACCCAAGAGTCAGATATAGAACCACAAACACCCAACCCTGAAGTTAAGTCCAGAATTACAAGAGGAAAGAGAAAGGATTTTTTAGGAGCAGGTGCCTCTTCACACACAGACACACCAGTAGAGGCAGGGGGCAGACCAAAAAGGCAAAACAGAAGCCAAACTACGAACAAAACAAACAAAAAGAATTGGAAACCCTATCAAAGAGCTCCAAGTCCCTTCTCACAAATGAGACTGACTCACTGAGAATAATAAACTTATCTCAGAAATTACTATCGGAAGCACACATATCCATACTTTCTAAAGGAATGTCATTCTGTCCCACCCCAAACTTGGACAAATTTGAAACCATTAAAGATGTTCATCTATTTGTCCGCAAAATAGCACTAAAAAGATTCTACTGTGGAAAATCAAAATCACCTGAACCAGCTTTGGAACACATCTGGTCTGAAGAGGAGATGAATACACTGGAAACCCTAGAATCCTTACTATGTGAACATAGTCCACAAGTAGATTCAAGTCCAGATTTAACTAAAGAAGCCAAATGGAGAGACAAGATAACCAATAAATCTACTTTCATGCCCAAACTAAGTCAATGCGCTCAATTACAAACATTCACAGATGTGGTTTGTGAAGAGATAAACAAATTACCGGACAAACCAACAACATATAATATGACCAAAAATGAATTAAAAGCATTGAATGAAATAAAACACTGGGATGATGTCATCATTCGAAACTCCGACAAGGGAGGGAATATTGTATTATGGCCAATTAATATGTACAAAACAGAAGCTGACAAACAACTAAAAGATACATCCTGCTACAAGAAACTGGCATTCAATCCTAACCAAATGTATCTCCATGAATACATGAATATTCTAGACATGGCCAGATATGACAATATCATTACAAGCAAGGAATTTCAATTCCTGAAAGTCACCAATCCAACGGTAGCAACCTTCTACCTAATTCCTAAAATACATAAAAACAAAAAACGTCCTCCCGGCCGTCCAATTGTCTCCGGCATACATAGTCTCACTGAGAAAGCGAGCAAATATCTGGACTATAGATTAAGGAACTTTCTCCCTCAACTACCGTCCTATGTACAAGATACAACGGATGTTCTGGTTCAACTAGAAAATGTACATCTCACTTCCACTACATGGTTAGTGACAGCGGACGTGGAATCACTCTACACGTGTATAAATCATGAACTAGGCATTCAAGCTGTGAAGTGGTTTCTGTCAATGAGTTCTGAGGAAGACCCTGCTCATGATGATTTTGTCTTACAACTTTTACAATTCATTTTGACACATAACTTCTTCACATTCAATAATGGCTTTTACCTCCAAACAAGAGGTACCGCTATGGGCACTGCATGCGCTCCCACCTATGCCAACCTTTTTCTCGGCTGGTGGGAGCAAAAATATGTTTTCTCAGATGATAATACTGAAGACCTGAATAGAATCCCCCTCTGGATTCGGTACATTGATGATGTGCTCTTCTTGTGGGAGGGCACGAAAAACGAACTTGACGAATTCATGGCAAAACTAAATTCCAACAACCTGAACATTAAATTAACTTATGAAGCAGATCTAGCAAAGATTAACTTCTTAGATCTCCAAATCATCAAAACTCAAACTGGTATGTTGGAAACGGATGTCCACCGTAAAAAGACAGCTACAAATAGCCTGCTTCATAGCACAAGTGCACATGCTCCTAATACAATCAAAGCCCTTCCAGTGGGTGAATTCTTGCGAATGAGACGTAATTGCTCCACTGAAGAAAAATACAAACTAAGAGCTAAAGAAGTAAAAGAAAGACTAATTGCCAGAGGATATAGCCGTAAGTCCATTAAAAAAGCTGAATTCAGAGCTAAAAATACTCTTAGACACGATTTGTTAAAAAAGCAAAACAAATCCCAAAAACAAGAAATAAGATTTATCTCAACTTACAATTCCAAGAGTACACAAGTAGTGGATATCCTACAAAAAAACTGGCACATATTAACGTCGGACCCCATATTATCACACATTATGGGTGATAGAATTCAAACAGGCTTTAGGAGAACACGCAATTTGAAGGATCTAATCAGCCCAAGTCATCTACAAGGACCCAAAACTAAAGGAGCATTCAAGAAGGGCTCATTTAAATGCGGCACATGTAGCACATGCAGTTTCATGCTGAAAAAAGAAGAAATTCGCGATCGTTTTCAAAAAACACACAAAATCAAATCATACATCAATTGCCACACAGAGGGAGTTGTCTATGCCCTCCAATGTCAATGTAATAAAACCTACGTAGGCATGACAACAAGAAAAATCAGAACACAATTACAAGAACATCTGAGGAACATAAAAAATGCAGGCAAAGACCTTCAAGAAGGCAAAAATCTGACTTCTGTGGCACGTCACTTCCTTAAAAATCATCATTCCAAACAATCCGAACTCAAATGTTTTGGCATTGAAAAAATACAACTAGGTGTACGAGGAGGCAATTTAGAAAACATCCTGCTACAAGCAGAAAGCAAATGGATATTTTTACTTAATACGGTCCAACCATATGGACTAAATGAATATAACAACTTTGTTTAATTTCTGTAATTTACAGAATATAATGTGTATTTTAAGCCAAGTATAACATCACATATTGCTTTAAATAAGCAATTAAGATTTAAAACCTATAGAGAATAATACCCAAACGACTCTCTAACAAAACCAATAAACGCTGTTGACAGGAATCCTAATATTCCTATATGTAATAATTATGAGCAACACTTCGTGTACTCTCTTATCTCTCTAACTACAATTCATACAACGAACCTATCAGTTCCAGTAAATCATAGATCACAATCTTCCTTTTCCCTATCTTAACACTTAGCACAACTTTATGTTATCTTTATATTTGTATTATTGTACATCACCCTTAAAAGTTTCCTTTATAATGAACACTATGCTTGACGCAAATAATATCTCAATTTTTGTAAACTTCACAACAAGTTGAGACAGTATTCACCGTAATACTCACTCACATATATAATAAAAAAATTTCTTTACTACTAAACAATAATCCTTTTAGAACCACACGATCACAGATAATTTCAGGCAACACCGACACTGCTCACAATATAAAATGACCGTACATAGTAAACTTCTCACGAATGGCTAATTTTGTTTATTCTCACATAATATTAGCACACTAACATCACATTTCCTTCATCAATCTTCGCTGTTAATACCAGGACCTTAAATATTATAATAAATATAAACGCAATTAAGTGTTTGAGAGATGTACATTAGAATACTGCACATCTAACTATATCTGTTTCTCTCTTGATTATGTATCAGGAGGTTCCAGATTTATGAAGCTAGTAAATGTATATACACATAGGACTGCAATATATGGACACTGATCTTGCTTAAAAAAGCATTATTCAACATACGTTTAAATGGCAAAAGGTATACACAATGTAATGTGCCGTTGGTAAACACTAACGTCACGATATCTCAATTGTTTATCTAACCTTTAATCTAATTATTCTCTATTCGTTCTAGCTGTCCACAATAATACAAATGTTTGCTATAAGTTTGATAGTCAATAAATGTGCCTTTTTTACCGTATCCAGCCATTAAACAGTTAATCATTTCAGAGACTATCCTGCTAATCCCCTCCTCATTATGACACATACACCTCAATCGTCATTGATAGGTCAGAAGGTGTATGCACGCCTTTTGTGGGTGTGATTCTAAGCAGCCTTAAATAGCCGACTACTGAGCGGCGCGTTCACCTTTGAAAAAGCCACGCTAAGTGGCGAAACATGTTAGGGACGATAGGGCAATGGTGAGGAGTCCTAGGAGCTCCTGTGTTTTAGATTAGCCTTAAGCTACCGAACTTTTACTGTAGTCATTAGATGGAGCAACTATCTCCTTCAATAAGACTTATCATGAAATAACAATTTCAGTTATCTGAGTTATCCTGCATAAATTTATAAGTGTGTTTGAGAGTGAATGTATGGGACTCTAGCCCAGAACGCTGAAGTGAATAATTTATATGAGAACCAAGTGTGTGAGGACGTGTTTGGCCGAGACGCTGCACGACTAATATAATTCAGTTTCAACTGAGTCTACGCTACTCACACCTGACTGATACCTTACCTATTTAGACGCCGCACGGCTAATATTTACTTAGCTCTATTAGAGCCCATGCTACAAACAACTGACCGGCACCTCACTTGCCTTACTAAATTTAATAATCTATATGTGAACTAAGTGTGTGACAAGTATTGGATCTAGACGCTGCACGACCAATGTCCATTCAGTTTCAACTGAATTTACGCTACTCACACCTGACTGTCACTTTATTTGCTTAGACGCTGCACGGCCAATGTCTGCTTAGCTCTATTGGAGCCCACGCTACAAATAATTGACCGGCATTTTACTTGCCTCGTATTATTCACAGTGATTTGGGTCAATACTATATTTGTGCATACCGGCTAAACAGTATTGAGCTCATATAGCTTACATCTGACTGGTACTTCAATTGTTTAGACGCTGCACGACCAATATCTAAACAGCTCTAATAGAGCCCACGCTACAGACGTTCAATTGGTACCGCACTTGCCTTGTATGATTTGCAACCCCTTGGGTCGATCGAATGTAGATGCATACCGGCTAAAGAATACTAAGAGCATTAACTGTATTACCTATAACTCTTGGGTCAAATAATATATAGACATACCGGCCAAATAATACATGGTGAATTATCCGTAACATAAAGCCGGATACAATATAACAAGTGAACCTGTGAATGTTACAATGCTAATTTAAACACGTGGCAAGCTTCTAACCAATATTTTAGCACAACCTCTCTCCTATAGTTATATTCACCTTTCCTATATTGTGGTTTATCATATGAATATTTAGGAGAAGTTTAGGCACATTGAGTCACAATATTGGGTGCCATCACAACGCTAGTCTATTAAGCTCATATATGATAATACTCAATCAGTCATGGTTTAACTACCTGTCTAAATAAAAGTGGACTTACCCTTTACTCTATTCTCGCACACACGTATTAATATAGAGTGTTAAGCCAACCTATCACTACTACTGGTAATTTACAAGTTATGTACTACGTTAGATAGGTATATTAGGCTTGCATGCAAGCAGGTATAACTGCTTAATTGAACCACAAATTCGGTTATTAAATTTCTACATACTACAGTCGGTACTTAAGTGTGGTTTTAATGATTTTTCCTATTTTAATTGTTAAACCCAATAAAAGTTATATTTTAATTTAGTGTCTATTCCTATCCCCACATTCCAAACTTGGATCAGCAACTAAGTGATTATTATCTGCAACTAATTTGCAACCTGACCTAGGAGTGCAGCCCAAGTGTATGCTTTTCCTTTGTAATTCCTATAATCAGAACTAAGTTCAGATATAGATAAACGTGCAGCTTTCAAGGAAGTGTACACGCAACCACAAAATCACAAGTATCAGTTCCAGAGAAAGAATGTTCCCAAACTGGAAAATTATAGCAGACATGAGCTTCTTAAAACAAATCAAATATTTCCTAACCAGATTAAATAAAAAAGGCAGCACCTGAGGGTGAACGCCCAAGAAAAACGGCACGCCAACCGGACCAGCCGATTAGAGGCCCAAGCTCAGAAATGGAACAGATACTTAAAGAAAGAAAAACAGAGATGATAAAGAGATTGCTTCATACCCACATGTCTAATCCAGTTTGCCGTCCGGCACAGAAGACCGAGGATCTCTCGGCCCAGTAGGGCTGGAATCCTCCAGCACCGCCAAAACATGCCTTAGCAAAACACAAAGACATGCCAGTCTATAACGGAAGGCAAAATGTTCCCCCGCCAGGTAGATGGGTGACCCCGGCCCCAAGGGTTGGTCCCCTGAAGCCTCAGAGGCCATTGCTTCCCCAGAAGGTCTAACTGACTCAGGCGATCAAACGCCAGACGAACCCCTGTTAACAGAACACGGACAGTATATTAAAAATACCTAATTAGGGAGATATAAATGTGCCAGCGCCATAGATATGGCCATGCGGAACAGTGCTGTAACCTCTGGAGTAACGGCCATAGGGACACCTACTTGCGTAGCAAAAGAAGGTTCTGGGGCACGCGCCTCCCGGGACATGGGATCCTCAGGGGCGGATGGCTCAACGCACTCTAAATTCCCTGATTCGGGGGAGGAGAGTACTCTAGAACGGCAATTGGTACATAACTGATGGGCATGGATAACCCTGGCCATTTCATACTCTTCACAAGACGTGTACTCAGAATCGGAAAAATCTGTCTCCAAAAAAAAAGAATCCACCATAACTCTGTGATTGCAATTATGGGCAAATACTAACGACACCTTACACCTCCAATGGCTGGGGCACTAACCACCTCCTGTGAACCAGACAACTAACGATCAGACTTTCTCCATCGCCACTCGGTCAATGTGTGGAAATGGAATACAACGTGACCACACCCGGTCACGTGGTGCATTGTGTAAGCCAAAAAAAAACTGTGCAAAATGATGAAGTAAGGCCGTTATGTCCAAAGAGCCATGAGCCCAAGTATCACTACACAATAGCAGACAAAATCACATAATAAACATGATTACAGTCCCCCCTGTTCAATAAACCCCCTCAGGAGATATTAACTCTTGATTC
This sequence comes from Bombina bombina, assembly GCF_027579735.1. Taxonomy (NCBI): domain Eukaryota; kingdom Metazoa; phylum Chordata; class Amphibia; order Anura; family Bombinatoridae; genus Bombina; species Bombina bombina. The sequence goes on along the minus strand of NC_069499.1, from coordinate 804,879,288 downwards.
CATAAGATAAAGGAGTCCCACTGGGACCCTGCCTTCTTTCGTTTAACATTACATTCACATATTGAAATAAAATGAAACAATCTTACCAGAATCTATGCCGTGGAACAGGAACACATACCTTTAAGTGTGACAGATAGTAGCCTCGCTTCTGACATGGAATTGAGTGAATAAAGGCAGGCAGCGAAACTCGTCAACGCTGATTGCACAGGAGCTGTTAATATGAGTCGGGATGGTTTCGCAGAAAGACTCTTCCTGCATCTCTGGACTCTAACTTTCACCCATGCTCTCACTGAGAGGCTGACAGGATTACTTAAAACTTCAGTGCCATTTCGAAGAGTACTACCCTCCATGAGAGACTATCTTCAATCTTCTGACACTTCTCTGCCAACCTCCTGAGACGAAAGGCAAAGAATGACTGTCGGATGAGGGAAGTGGGATGGGTATTTAAGCATTTGGCTGGGTTGTCTTTGCCTCCTCCTGGTGGCCAGGTTCTGAATTCCCAAAAGTAATTAATGCAGCTGTGGACTCTTCCCGTTTAAAAAGAAAATAAAGCATGATATGAAAAAATGGGCTAAATTGAAATTAACCTTAACAGGTAAAGTAAATAAAGATGTTGATAATCAAACTGCTTTATCTCATGCAAAACCTTCCAATCTTGATAAAATTTAAAAAAAAGATTTAATCGCATTTAAACAGGTATGCCTACAATTCTTATGGTGTGGGAAATGGAGGGCTATTGCATTAAAAAAAACTTTCCTTTTTTAGACTCGAGGGGGGATTTGCTGCACTACCAGATATTGAAATATACAATCTAGTGTGCATTGGAAAGATCGACCTGGATTGGCTAGTGGGAGCTGATTATTACGCAGTGCACAATTACCTGTTATACAAAATGTGATTGTAGCATTGCAGAAAATACTTAAAATTCTAGATATTAATTTGTCTTTTACTAAATTGAAACAAGAATTTTATATATCGAATAGAGACTTTTTCACTTTTTTACAGGCCCGACATTTTATGCATAATAACATTGGGGAGGAAACTTGGCCCATTTTGGAGCCTGCTTTGAACTTTTTTAAGACAGGTAAACTTTCAATCTAAATTACATCTCCATAGAGCACAGTGCAAATTAAAATATCTTGGCATATTTTTAATACCTAACCCTCATGATCTATATTCCCTTAAAGGGACAATTCACTGTAAAATTATATATAAGATAATCATGACTGCCTGTGGTCAAAATAATATACAAAGATTAACCGATGCCTGGCAGGTTCCCCCAGAAAGTATCCAAGGAAGTTTTACCTTGGTAGATGCTGCGACAATCTCTTCTTCCTGGAGAGAATCACATACCAAACTTATAAATAGAACATATATTACACCAGATGTCAAGCCTAGATGGGATAAAACAGGGGTACGCTGCCAGAAATGTAAGACCCTAAAAGCGGACTTATACCACTGTTTCTGGAACTGTGTTAAAATTAAGAAATTCTGGTATAAGATAAATAATTGGGTTAATAAAATCAGAGTAACATACAAATAATTGACAAACATGTTTTTTTCTTCATTGGCCAAAAAGAAAATTCCTTCAAAAATATTTGTCAGTTAAATACTATAATTATTACAGGTAGACTATTGATTCTGAAATATTGGAAAACTAATAAAACCCCTAGAGGCCTATCTATCAAGCTCCGAATGGAGCTTGATGCCCCGTGTTTCTGGCGAGCCTGTAGGCTCACCAGAAACAGCAGTTATGAAGCAGCGGTCACAAAGACCGCTGCTCCATAACCTGTCTGCCCATTGGCCGCGAGTCTGCAGGGGGCGGTGTTGCACCAGCAGCTCTTGTGAGTTGCTGGTGCAATGCTGAATATGGCGAGCGTATTGCTCGCCGTATTCAGCGAGGTCTGGTGGACCTGATCCGTACTGTCGGATCAGGTCCGCCAGACTTTCTTAAATAGGGGCCCTTGTCTGAGAGAACTTAATCATGAAACTTCAAAAACAGATAATACTGGAACAAATCAAATTTTTTTTTTATAAATTTAAATATGTAATTCTAAACTTTCCTGACGAAATACAGGCACAATTAATTGCCCCCTTCAGGGGCACTATGTACCTCGATTGGCCATTGCAAATAATGAATACCCTGTGTGACACGTGGTAGGGGCGTGGGCAACTTTTTTTTTTAAAATTTAATTTTTTTTTGTCTCTTTTTTTTGTTTTACCCATTTTTGGTTTAGAAAACTCACCAATAAAGTCCTTAAAAATTGCTATAAGGTATAAAAGAGTCTTATGTATTTTACATAATTATCACCTAGATTATGAGTTTTGCGTTAACAGGGGTGCGGTGCTAACGAGCAGTTTATGCTCACCGCTCACTTACAGACAACGCTGGTATTACGGGTTTTTAGAAACACGGCGTTAACCACAAAAAAGTGAGCGAAGAGCAAAATTTTGCTCCACATCTCACCTCAATACCAGCGCCGCTTACGTTAGTGGTGAGCTGGTAAAATGTGCTCATGCACGATTTCTCCATAGGAGTCAATGGGGGAGAGCCGGCTGAAAAAAAACCTAACACCTGCAAAAAAGCAACGTTCAGCTTCTAATGCAGCCCCATTGATTCCTATGGGAAAATAAAAGTTATGTCTACACCTAACACCCTAACATGAACCCTGAGTCTAAACACTCCTAATCTTACACTTATTAACCCCTAATCTGCCGGACCCGACATCGCCGACACCTACATTATATTATTAACCCCTAATCTGTCGCTCCGGACACCGCTGCCACCTACATTATAGTTATGAACCCCTAATCTGCTGCCTCCAACATCGCCGCCACCTACATTGTATTTATTAACCCCTAATCTGCCGCCCCCAATGTTGCGACCACTATAATAAACATATTAACCCCTAACCCCCCTAACTTAAATATAATTTAAATAAATCTAAATAAAATTACTACAATTAACTAAATTATTCCTATTTAAAACTAAATACTTACCTGTAAAATAAATCCTAAGCTAGCTACAATATAACTAATAGTTACATTGTAGCTAGCTTAGGGTTTATTTTTATTTTACAGGTAACTTAGTATTTATTTTAACTAGGTACAATAGTTATTAACTATTTAATAACTACCTAGTTAAAATAAACACAAATATACCTGTAAAATAAAACCTAACCTAAGTTACAATTACACCTAACACTACACTATAATTAAATAAATTAACTAAATTAAATACAATTAATTACAATTAAATAAAATTATCTAAAGTACAAAAAACCCCCACTAAATTACACAATTTATAAACATATTACAAGATTTTTAAACTAATTACACCTACTCTAATCCCCCTAACAAAATAAAAAGCCCCCAAAATAAAAAAAAAGCCCTACCCTACACTAAATTATAAATAGCCCTTAAAAGGGCCTTTTGCAGGGCATTGCCCCAAAGCTCTTTTACCTGAAAAAAAAAGTACAAATACCCCCCCAACATTAAAACCCACCACCCACACAACTAACCCTACTCTAAAACCCACCCAATCCCCCCTTAAAAAAAACTAGCACGAACCCCTTGAAGATCAACTTACTGGGAGAAGTATTTATCCAACTGGGCAGAAGTGGTCCTTCAGACGGGCAGAAGTCTTCATCCAACCGGGCAGAAGTAGTCCTCCAGACGGGAAGAAGTTTTCATCTAGACGGCATCTTCTATCTTCATCCATCCGGCGCGGAGCGGGTTCATCTTCAAGACATCCGACGCAGAGCATCCTCTTCTTTCTTCGTCCGACGACTGAATGAAGGTTCCTTTAAATGATGTCATCCAAGATGGCGTCCCTTCAATTCCGATTGGCTAATAGAATTCTATCAGCCAATTGGAATTAAGGTAGAAAAAATCCTATTGGCTGATGCAATCAGCCAATAGGATTGAACTGGCATTCTATTGGCTGATTGGAAGAGCCAATAATTACCTTAATTCTGATAGAATTCTATCAGCCAATCGGGAGGACCACTTCTGCCCGATTGGGTGAAGAGGTCTCCCGGTAATGTGATCTTCAAGGGGTTAGTGTTAGTTTCTTTTAAGGGGGGATTGGGTGGGTTTTAGAGTAGGGTTGGTTGTGTGGGTACTTTTTTTCAGGTAAAAGAGCTGATTACTTTGGGGCAATGCCCCGCAAAAGACCCTTTTAAGGGCTATTTGTAATTTAGTGTAGGGTAGGGCTTTTTTTATTTTGGGGGGCTTTTTTATTTTGTTAGGGGGATTAGAGTAGGTGTAATTAGTTTAATCTTGTAATATGTTTATTTTGTGTAATTTAGTGGGTTTTTTTGTACTTTAGATAATTTTATTTAATTGTAATTATTTGTATTTAATTTAGTTAATTTATTTAATTATAGTGTAGTGTTAGGTGTTAGTGTAACTTAGGTTAGGTTTTATTTTACAGGTAAATACAAAGTTGCCTGTAAAATATAAATATACCCTAAGCTAGCTACAATGTAACTATTAGTTATATTGTAGCTAGCTTAGGGTTTATTTTATAGGTAAGTATTTAGTTTTAAATAGGAATAATTTAGTTAATTGTAGTAATTTTATTTAGATTTATTGTAATTATATTTAAGTTAGGGGGTGTTAGGGTTAGGGTTATACTTAGGTTTAGGGGTTAATACATTTAATATAGTGGCAGTGACGTTGGGGACAGCAGATTAGGGGTTAATAAATGTAGGTAGGTGTCGGCGGTGTTAGGGATGGCAGATTAGGGGTTAATAATATTTAACTAGTGTTTGCGATGCAGGAGTGCGGCGGTTTAGGGGTTAATATATTTATTATAGTGGCGGCGAAGTCCGGTTCGGCAGATTAGGGGTTAAAATATTTATTTTAGTGTTTGTGATGTGGGGGGGGGGGGGCTCGGTTTAGGGGTTAATAGGTAGTTTATGGGTGTACTTTTTAGCACTTTAGTTAAAAGTTTTATGCTACGGTGTTGTAGTAAATGCGGCACCAGGCTTGACAGGAGAGGGTGTACCGCTCACTTTTTGGCAGACACGTAATACCGGCACTATGCAAGGCGCATTGAAAATATAGGATACGCAATTGACGTAAATGGATTTGCGGTATTTCCGAGTCTGGCCAAAAAAGTGAGAGGTACACCAGTACCTTCAAGAATCGTAATACCAGCGGGCGTTAAAAAGCAGCATTGGGACCGACCAACACTGTTTTAAAGGCTAACGCAAGACTCGTAATCTAGTCGAATATTTTTTTCAAAATATGCCTAAATTATAAATACCTTTGCAGATTTTTCATTTTGATATGGCTTGTTATGTGGCACAATATAGCTATAATATGTATTCTCAAAAGTATTTAATCTACAAATGCCAATTGTTATTTCCTTTGCAGATGTTTCATTTTTTGTTTTATGGCACAATAGAGCTATAATATGTATTCTCAAAAGTATTTAACTTATAAATGCCAATTGTTATCATTGCCTTGTTTGCTTTGGATTTGTTCATTGATATGGTCTATAAATAAAGATACAAAAAAATCAATAAAGAAAATAATAGTTTATCCCACTCTTAGAGTTTTCTAAAGGCATTATCTTTCCCTGATTAAGTGCAAAATTTAGGAATCCATCTCGTGGTCTGTTTATATTCCTGGAGGGAGATTTACGGATTGTATATGGCAAATTTAGATTTTCTCTTATTGGTATAACTGGTTAGGGGGGAGGAGATGTGTGTGCTGGTATAAACAACAAATTTTGCTGCCACTGAATATTTGTAATTGATCACGTGGGGCTAGCCATGCTATTGACCCCCTATTACTCCTGCCAAATATATAAAAACAATTTTACAGTGAATTGTCCCTTTAAGGGAATATAGATCATGAGGGTTAGGTATTAAAAATATTCCAAGATATTTTAATTTGCACTGTGCTATATGGAAATGTAATTTAGATTGAAAGTGGTCTATACAGGATTGTGGAAATTAGATATTCTGTAATTCAGATTCTGTTATATTAAGATTAAAGTTGGAGACTTTTTCATAGTGTACATTGTGAACTTGTGCTCAAAATCTCCAATTTGTATTCCAGTTATTCTATTATTGGATCTTATTTTTTGGGCCAGTAGGTAAATGGATTAAAAAAAAAGCAAGGGGGATCTTGGACACCCCAGTCGGGTGCCATTAAATACATTAAAGGAATCTGAGAAGACACCATTTACTCTAACCTTCACGTTTGAACCAGAGTATAGGGAGAATACTATGACCAGGAAGGGAGTGGCAAAATTCATACTCCACATGGTTTCATACAAAAATGACCAATCAACCCGGTCAAAAGCCTTTTTGGCATCAGAAGTCTGGTGTAATTAGTTGTATATTTTTTTAAGGTGCTATGCTTGGCCTCCCTTCCAGGAACCAAACCCATCTGTGGAGATTAACTTCAGAAGGAATCTGTTGAGCCTGTTGGCTAAGTCTTTTGCCAATATTTAAAGTTGGAATTGATCAGTGAGATAGGCATGCAATTTTCAGGTTTATCAGTAGGTTTCTCTGGTTTAAGTAAGACCGATATGTGTGCTTAAATTAAGCAAGTGTGGAAGAAATAGATATTTATATACTTTATAATAATTAGATATGAACCTGTCCGGGTCAGGGCTTTTCCCTAAGGGGAGGTCCTTGAGTGTCTGATCCAATTATTTTACTGTGAAAGGGGAATCTAGCAATTCCTATTCTTCTGTGCCAGGTTTGGTTAATGGTAGGTCTTTAAGGTACAATTGAATAAGTATTTGTTTAGAAGTTTGTTTCCTTGGGATTTTAGAATCAGAGGCCTAGATTTAGAGTTTTGTCGGTAAGGACCCGCGTAGCTAACGCCGGCTTTTTTCTGGCCGCACCATAAAAATAACTCTGGTATTGAGAGTCCACATAAAGGCTGCGTTAGGCTCCAAAAAAGGAGTGTAGAGCATATTTAACGCAGCTTCAACTCTCGATACCAGAGTTGCTTACGCAAGCGGCCAGCCTCAAAAACGTGCTCGTGCACGATTCCCCCATAGAAAACAATGGGGCTGTTTGAACTGAAAAAAAACCTAACACCTGCAAAAAAGCCGCGTTCAGCTCCTAACGCAGCACCATTGTTTGCTATGCGGAAACACTTCCTACGTCTGCACCTAACACTCTAACTTGTACCCCGAGTCTAAACACCCCTAACCTTACACTTATTAACCCCTATTCTGCCGCCCCCGCTATCGCTGACCCCTGCATATTATTATTAACCCCTAATCTGCCACTCCGTAAACCGCCGCTACTTACATTATCCTTATGTACCCCTAATCTGCTGCCCTAACATCGCCGACCCCTATATTATATTTATTAACCCCTAATCTGCCCCCCACAACGTCGCCTCCACCTGCCTACACTTATTAACCCCTAATCTGCCAAGCGGACCTGAGCGCTACTATAATAAAGTAATTAACCCCTAATCCGCCTCACTAACCCTATAATAAATAGTATTAACCCCTAATCTGCCCTCCCTAACATCGCCGACACCTAACTTCAATTATTAACCCCTAATCTGCCGACCGGAGCTCACCGCTATTCTAATAAATGTATTAACCCCTAAAGCTAAATCTAACCCTAACACTAACACCCCCCTAAGTTAAATATAATTTTAATCTAACGAAATTAATTAACTCTTATTAAATAAATTATTCCTATTTAAAGCTAAATACTTACCTGTAAAATAAACCCTAATATAGCTACAATATAAATTATAATTACATTGTAGCTATTTTAGGATTAATATTTATTTTACAGGCAACTTTGTAATTATTTTAACCAGGTACAATAGCTATTAAATAGTTAAGAACTATTTAATAGTTACCTAGTTAAAATAATTACAAAATTACCTGTAAAATAAATCCTAACCTAAGTTACAATTAAACCTAACACTATACTATCATTAAATTAATTAAATAAAATACCTACAATTACCTACAATTAAACCTAACACTACACTATCAATACATTAATTAAATACAATATCTACAAATAACTACAATGAAATAAACTAACTAAAGTACAAAAAATAAAAAAGAACTAAGTTACAAAAAATAAAAAAATATCTACAAACATAAGAAAAATATTACAACAATTTTAAACTAATTACACCTACTCTAAGCCCCCTAATAAAACAACAAAGCCCCCCAAAATAAAAAATGCCCTACCCTATTCTAAATTACTAAAGTTAAAAGCTCTTTTACCTTACCAGCCCTGAACAGGGCCCTTTGCGGGGCATGCCCCAAGAAGTTAAGCTCTTTTGCCTGTAAAAAAAACATACAATACCCCCCCAACATTACAACCCACCACCCACATACCCCTAATCTAACCCAAACCCCCCTTAAATAAACCTAACACTAAGCCCCTGAAGATCTTCCTACCTTATCTTCACCATACCAGGTTCACCGATCCGTCCTGAAGAGCTCCTCCGATGTCCTGATCCAAACCCAAGCGGGGGGCTGAAGATGTCCATGATCCGGTAGAAGTCTTCATCCAAGCGGGGCAGAAGAGGTCTTCCATCCGATTGAAGTCTTCATCCAAGCGGGGCAGAAGAGATCTTCCATCCGATTGAAGTCTTCATACAGGCGGCATCTTCTATCAACATCTATCTGGAGCGGAGCGGCAGCATCCTGAAGACCTCCGACGCGGAACATCCATCCTGGCCGACGACTGAACGACGAATGACGGTTCCTTTAAATGACGTCATCCAAGATGGCGTCCCTCGAATTCCAATCGGAATTAAGGTAGGAATATTCTGATTGGCTGATGGAATCAGCCAATCAGAATCAAGTTCAATCCGATTGGCTGATCCAATCAGCCAATCAGATTGAGCTCGCATTCTATTGGCTGTTCCGATCAGCCAATAGAATGCGAGCTAAATCTGATTGGCTGATTCCATCAGCCAATCAGAATATTCCTACCTTAATTCCGATTGGCTGATAGAATCCTATCAGCCAATCAGAATTCGAAGGATGCCATCTTGGATTTAAAGGAACCATCATTCGTCGTTCAGTCGTCGGCCAGGATGGATGTTCAGCGTCGGAGGTCTTCAGGATGCTGCCGCTCCGTTCCAGATGGATGTCGATAGAAGATGCCGCCTGGATGAAGACTTCAATCGGATGGAAGACCTCTTCTGCCCCGCTTGGATGAAGACTTCAATCGGATGGAAGACCTCTTCTGCCCCGCTTGGATGAAGACTTCTACTGGATCATGGATATCTTCAGCCCTCCGCTTGGGCTTGGATCAGGACATCGGAGGAGCTCTTCAGGACCGATCGGTGAACCTGGTATGGTGAAGACAAGTAGGAAGATCTTCAGGGGCTTAGTGTTAGGTTTATTTAAGGGGGGTTTGGGTTAGATTAGGGGTATGTGGGTGGTGGGTTTTAATGTTGGGGGGGGTATTGTATGTTTTTTTTACAGGCAAAAGAGCTGAACTTCTTGGGGCATGCCCCGCAAAGGGCCCTGTTCAGGGCTGGTAAGGTAAAAGAGCTTTTAACTTTAGTAATTTAGAATAGGGTAGGGCATTTTTTATTTTGGGGGGCTTTGTTGTTTTATTAGGGGGCTTAGAGTAGGTGTAATTAGTTTAAAATTGATGTAATATTTTTCTTATGTTTGTAGATATTTTTTTATTTTTTGTAACTTAGTTCTTTTTTATTTTTTGTACTTTAGTTAGTTTATTTAATTGTATTTATTTGTAGATATTGTATTTAATTAATTTATTGATAGTGTAGTGTTAGGTTTAATTGTAGGTAATTGTAGGTATTTTATTTAATAAATTTAATGATAGTATAGTGTTAGGTTTAATTGTAACTTAGGTTAGGATTTATTTGACAGGTAATTTTGTAATTATTTTAACTAGGTAACTATTAAATAGTTCTTAACTATTTAATAGCTATTGTACCTGGTTAAAATAATTACAAAGTTGCCTGTAAAATAAATATTAATCCTAAAATAGCTACAATGTAATTATAATTTATATTGTAGCTATATTAGGATTTATTTTACAGTTAAGTATTTAGCTTTAAATAGGAATAATTTATTTAATAAGAGTTAATTAATTTCGTTAGATGTAAATTATATTTAACTTAGGGGGGTGTTAGTGTTAGGGTTAGACTTAGCGTTAGGGGTTAATAGATTTATTAGAGTAGCGGCGAGGTCCGGTCGGCAGATTAGGGGTTAATAATTGAAGTTAGGTGTCGGCGATGTTAGGGAGGGCAGATTAGGGGTTAATACTATTTATTATAGGGTTAGTGAGGCAGATTAGGGGTTAATAACTTTATTATAGTAGCGCTAAGGTCAGCTCGGCAGATTAGGGGTTAATAAGTGTAGGCAGGTGGAGGCGACGTTGTGGGGGGCAGATTAGGGGTTAATAAATATAATATAGGGGTCGGCGGTGTTAAGGGCAGCAGATTAGGGGTACATAAGGATAACGTAGGTGGCGGCGCTTTGCGGTCGGCAGATTAGGGGTTAATAAGTGTAGGTAGCTGGCGGCGACGTTGTGGGGGGCAGGTTAGGGGTTACTAAATATAATATAGGGGTCGGCGGTGTTAGGGGCAGCAGATTAGGGGTACATAAGGATAACGTAGTTGGCGGTCAGCAGATTAGGGGTTAAAAAATGTAATCGAGTGGCGGCGATGTGGGGGGACCTCGGTTTAGGGGTACATAGGTAGTTTATGGGTGTTAGTGTACTTTAGAGTACAGTAGTTAAGAGCTTTATGAACCGGCGTTAGCCCAGAAAGCTCTTAACTACTGACTTTTTTCCTGCGGCTGGAGTTTTGTCGTTAGAGTTCTAACGCTCACTTCAGCCACAACTCTAAATACCGGAGTTAGAAAAATCCAATTGAAAAGATAGGATACGCAATTTACGTAAGGGGATCTGCGGTATGGAAAAGTCGCGGCTGAAAAGTGAGCGTTAGACCCTTTTTTGACTGATCCAAATACCGGAGTTAGCCTAAAACCAGCGTTAGGAGCCTCTAACGCTGGTTTTCACGGCTAACGCCAAACTCCAAATCTAGGCCAGAGTTTTTATTTTCAAGACTGTATAATGAACTATAATAATTTAAAAAATTAATTGCTATACATTTACTGTCTTTGGTCTCTGTGCCATCTGTATTTTAAAGGGAATGGATAAAAGATTCTTCTTACACAGAATTGTGAGAGCTAGTAGAGCCTTGGTAAAAAATATTACTTTTACTATAATGCTTTTCGTTGGTGATCTTCTAGTAGGAGATGTTTAACTCAGTTTGAGTTTAGTCTATTGAAAACCAAAGAAACCCCATACCCCCCCCCCAAAAAAAAAAAAGATTGCCCTGAAAAGGGCATTTGGTTTGGCTTTCATTCTATTGCTTGATTGGACTAAACATAAAAAAAATCAGCCAATAGAAAATGCAAGGGCTTCTCAATATAGGGAAAACCTTGCATTCAAGCTTCAGTGTGTGGCGGGGACTGCATGAAGAAGGATCAGATGGAACAGGATCGGATGGAAGACCGAAGATGGAAGATGAAAGAAGAGCACCACCGCAAATAAGACGAAAAGGTCCAACCTGAAGGACTGACGCCATGAAGAAAGAAGAGGAGCACAGTAGCTGATCATGTAGGAGTCAAGCTGGATGAGTAGTAACTTTGAGGTTTAGAGTTAGGATTTTTTGGGGTGTTTTTTTCTTAGGATAGAGGTTTTTTTTGTTTAGTAATTTTTATTTTATGGTCAAAAGTACTATAATCACTTTTGGGCACTGCCCTAATAAATGCCCTATTTAGTGCAAAAAAAAATTTAGAATACGTTTTTTTTTTTTGTTTAGGATTTTTTTAGAATAGGGCTTTTTTATTTTATGTGCAAAAGAGCTATATTCACTTTAGGGCACTGCCCTACCAACCTTATTTGTAGGATAGGTTGTTTTTTTTTAAATTTTGGATCTTTTTTAAAATAGGGCTTTTTATTTTTTGGGCAAATGATCTATATTCACTACTAAATGCCCTTCTAAGGGCAATGCCCAACCAAATTCCCTTTTTAGGGCAATTTTTTTAGGGTAATTTCTTTAAACTGGATTGTGGCGGCTTAGGGGTTAAGCAGTATAGGGGTAGTTTGCAGTGGTGGTTTATGTTAGTTTAGGGGTACATAGGTATATTTATTAGGCTTGGTGCTATTTATTTAAAAGGGATTCACCAGTGTTGGTGCTGATGCTGCTTGGAATGTTTTGCCCGCATTGCCACCCATTGCAATGTAAAGTAAAACGCCTCTCAGCGATGCTGTCTTTAAGCAGTGATGTCGGCACTTTTGAATATTTTGCCGGCTTTCTTAACATTATGTTGGATCCCTTTTAAATATATTGCCGCCTCGCAGGGCCTAAGCACTGGCCTTTGGTATACAGACCAAGCTAATATAAAGAAGCCAGTGTGTGTGTACAGAAAGTGATAACATAATTAAATCTGATTTTACTTGCAAGTTAAATATTGCTATTTTATATACACAAATAAACCTAAAGAAGTAATTTATCATGCATTTCATAATCTGCAGCTGGCATAACAAGTTATTGGATACACTTTTTTTTAAATGTTTTTTATTGAGGTAGCATTAAACATTGTTGCATTTACATTGTGTGGACATGTTACATCACATCTTATTTATAGACAATATTACATATTATGACCGTTAATGATGACATGACCAAAAGTGGGTACTTTAACCTCCTCTTTTTTTTTTTTTTTTTTTTTTTTTGAAAACAGTAAGAAAAAGAAAAGAAATGTAGAGAGACAAAGTTTATGGCTATTCGATAAAGCGCAGTACCTAATTTAAGTAGCTTGTTCACACTTACATCCAAGATATGTATCCCATGTCGTACTTCATTTATTGTATTTGCTATATATGTACTCATCCCAAATAAAAAGCATCTCATGAAAGAAGTCTTGTTTCATTATTTTCATATAGTGGTACTCCTCAAGCTGTAGGGTTTTATGTATAGTGTCCACCCATAGAGCTATAGAGGGGATTTGTTCTTGCTTCCAATGTTGTGCAATTAGTACTTTGGCACTATTAGAGATGATTTGAAATAAAGCTAGGCGTGTTGCAGGTAATTGTTTGGGAGGTTTATTTAAAAGCCACAGTATAGGGTCTAATGGGATGTTTGATCCTAGTATCTTTTCTGTATGTGATACTACATCTCTCCAAAAGGGGGTGATTTTGCTACAACTCCACCAAATATGTCCCATGTTCCCGACCTCTTTTTTGCATCGCCAGCATAAGTCAGATCTTTGTGGGTATAATATCTTTAAGCGTGCAGGGGTGTAATACCAGCGGTGCAAAATTTTAAAATTGATTTCTAATATTTTGGCCGATGTAGAAGCTCTCATGGTTCTTTTAAATATTTTACATAAATCTCTAGGGGGTATATTAATTTTAAGTTCCTTTTCCCAACTTTTCATATAGTGATATTCTGTGCCTATCGGGACCTGTTGCAGTATGTTGTAAATTATAGATAGGGTGTGTCTAGTAGGGGATTCTGAAATGCATAATTTTTCAAAGTTTGTTGGGGAACGTGTCAAATTATTTTTTCCTTTATGACATTGGAGAAATGAGTGAGCTTGCAAGTAGAAGTACCAATTACGAAAAACATGTAGGTTATTTTCTATGAGCATCGATCTGGATTGCAATGACCCAGCCTCAGTGATGATATAAAAGGGTAAATTACTTAGCCTATCTAAAGGATTTAGTTTATTCATTTCTAGACCTGGAAGGAATTCTGGGTTCCCTAGAAGTGGTGTTAGGGGTGAGGGTTTGGAGGAAAGTAATGGGTACACAGTCATCAGTCTATCCCACATTTTATAAGTTTCTACGATTATATAGTTGTCCATTAGCTTTGTCCTTCTTTCAGATTGCTCTGTCCAACACAAGGAGCCTAAATGATGATGGCAGCCTATTTGGTGTTCTATCTTAACCCATATTTTGTTTTTATAATTAGTGTGCCAATCTACTATTCTTTGAAGGAATATCGCCTGTCTATACTTTACCAAGTCTGGTACACCCAATCCCCCCGATATTTTGGGAAGGCACATTAATGTTTTGTTAATTCGTGGATGCTTTCTATCCCATATATAATCATTAATGATTTTTTGTAGGGAAGGTATGTAGGATGGAGGGAGGGGTATTGGAACGGTTTGAAAAAGATACAATAGTCTAGGTAAAACGTTCATGGTTATAGTCCCCATTCTCCCCAGCCAGTTAAGACGCTTAGATCTCCACGAGCTTAGATCAGCTATTATATTTTTCTTGAGGATATCATAATTAAGAGTAATTAAGTCTGAGTGATGTCGAGTCAACATTATCCCCAAATATTTAATAGCATTGGTTTGCCATTTAAATGGACAGATTTTTAGTGTTTGGAGAAGTTCTGTCTGACTTAAGTTAAGGTTCATGATTTCTGACTTTGAGAAATTAATTAGAAAGTTAGATATATGTCTAAAATCATCAAACTCTCTCATTAATTCTGGGATTGACATGCTTGGGTTAGTGAGTGTGAGGAGAATATCGTCCGCGAAAAGAGATAGTTTATATACGTCTGATTGGAGAGAAATACCTCTAATAGCATTATTTTCCCGGATTTTTATGGCTAAAATTTCAATGGCACATGCAAATAATAGGGGCGACAGGGGGCACCCCTGTCTTGTTCCATTTTTAATATAGAAAGAGTCGGAGAGAGTACCGTTTACTAGGATACGGGCGCTTGGATTATTATACAGAGCAAATATCTTTCCCAAGACACCTTCTCCAAAACCAAAACGCTCTAGAGAATGATATAAAAACGTCCAATCTACGCGATCGAACGCTTTTTCTGCGTCTGTGGAGATCAAAACCGATTGAGTGTTGGTATTTAAAGCGTGTTGTATTAGGTGCAAGGTGCGGATTGTGTTGTCTTTTGCTTCTCTATTCATAATAAAGCCTACTTGGTCCCCGTGTATAAGATGAGGTAAGAGCGGGCATATTCTATTAGCCAAGACTTTAGCAAATATTTTCGAATCTGTATTTAAAAGGGAGATTGGTCTGAAGTTCATAACCTGATCAGGAGATTTCCCTGGTTTGGGAAGTAAAACTATTGTGGCCTCCAATGATTGTTTTAAAAAGGGGTTATTTTTATCTATTCCGTTATAGAGGTTACATAAGTGGGGAGTCAATAGGGAGTGATATTTTTTATAATAGAGATTAGTAAATCCGTCCGGGCCAGGAGCTTTACCGTTAGGTAAGTGATTTATAACATTGGTTATTTCCTCAATTTGGATTGGTCGATCTAAGTGTTCTTGCTGTTCTTTTGACAATGAAGGGATCCCAATGCCATCCAAATATGTTACTATTTTATGTTTGAGAGATTTATCATGTGTAGATGCTATGGGGTCAGATTCAGTAAGATTATACAGTCCTTCAAAGTAGTCCCGAAACGCTTTTGCTATAGCTTTTGTACCTAAACAAGGGGAACCTTTTGCGTTTTTAATGGACATGACAAAAGTCTTGTTAATTCGTCTACGTAATTTTCTCGCCAGAAACCTACCACTCTTATTATCGCTATCGAAATAAATTTGTTTAAGTTGAAGGGCTTTACGTTTATAGATATGCAACAATTGTGCATTCATATCTTGTCTTTTAGATTGTAATTCACCAAGAATGAGATTATCCTCAGGGTTTTGTTTATGTCGGGATTCCAGAATAGTTATTTGATTTAATGTTTCTTCTAATCTAGCTCTTTTTTGTTTGTTCAGCATGCTTTGGAGGCTAATACATTCACCCCGTATTACGCTTTTGTGAGCTTCCCAGGATATTCTATTGTCTATGAGAGGGGAGATATTGATTTCAAAGTATTCCTTTATAGATTTCCCCAGCTTCTCAGTTATCAGAGAGTCATCTAGTAGTGAAGGATCAAACTTCCAATTGAAGTGTTTATTTGGAATGTCAGGCCATTTTAAGTCACAGCTCACGTAAGAGTGGTCAGACCACGTACAGGTTAGAATTTTACTCTGTCTGACAAATGAAAAACTAGTGACATCCATAAGTATGTAGTCTATCCTGGAGAACAGTTTATGTGGGGCTGAGTAGAAAGTGTAATCTTTTATTAAAGGGTTGAGAGTCCTCCACACGTCATGTACCGCTATGTCTCGTAAGCATTGTTTAATTGTATTTATTCTTTTTAAGGGGATAGAGGTTGACTGGGTGGAGCAATCTATGGATGGGTCAAGTGGTACGTTGAAGTCACCTCCAATTATTAAAGAGCCTTTCGTAATATCGAGGAGTGTATTAGATATGTTTTTGATATAACGGTGCTGGTTAATGTTTGGGGCATATATACATACCAATGTCACAATCTTTCCATATAATGTGCCTATCACTGCTAAAAATCTACCTTCTTTGTCTTTGTGGGTTGCAATCTCCTGAAATGGAACATTGTGTTTTATCAGTATCCCTACTCCATTAGTTTTAGATAGGTTGGACGAGTAAAAACTTTGACCGAACTTAAATTTAAATGTTTGAGGTTCCCTACCCCTTTTGAAGTGAGTTTCTTGTAACATCACAATGTCACTTTTTGTTTGTTTAAAGTCATGAAGGGCAGAATTTCTCTTCATAGGGGAATTAAGGCCTTTACAGTTAATAGATATTACCTTAATCTGATTACTTTGTTTGTTTGTCATGTTGAGTTATGAGTAAGTGGGAATGTGTTATTTTGTAGGCAAAGAGTAGTGTGTCGTGGATGAGTGTGATCATTTATGCAGGCAATTACGCTCTCTCGAACAGCCATCAACAGAAGAAGAAAGAAAAGAAAGTAATACGTAAACAGAGAAGAGAGGAAAATGAGCATAGGTAAATGGAGTGGGAAAGGGGTGTTGTACCGGAGACTTCCAATTAAGAGGTAATAAGAGGATTGAGGATATATTTCAAATAAATATTATTATAAGCCTCCAAACTATTAGATACCTTAGAGATGGGAAAAACAATTACATTTAAACAACATTTCACTCAACAAAGGGTCAACTTAGTTTTTGCTTTTCAAACAGTCAAAGAATATAACTTCTCTAATAGTAAAAAACTTTCACAAGGTATAGACAATGCAGCGCAGCCGAGATAGGCTAGAATAAACTAGGCTGTCCTCACATGAGTTATTTAAGTGGTAACAGAATTGTCTCTAGTCTTTTCCATAGCTTCCTATAACCACTTGTGTTTTGATTGTCTAGACCTTTACCATAGACAACATAAAGTATTATTGAAATAAACCTGCAAAAAAAAAAGGCATTTAACAATCCTAAAAAATAAATAACAAACATGGAACACAAATAATGTAGCACAGCTAAAAAAAAAGAAAAAAAAAACTTAAAGGATACTTGCTGCCCTTTCGGGGAGCTATTAAGTGATTTCTATTACATCTCCAGACTCTCCAGAGTTTCAGGTAACAGTTTCAGAGTTCAAATCTAATTGGGTTATCTTCTGTTTGAAGTTTCTCTTTCGACGTTGAACTGTAGCCCACTCTGGGCGCCTTTCTTTCCAACGAGAAGATCCGCCCTGTGACTCCATTGAGTTGTTTTGTTCTGTGGGAATAGGGAATGTCAGATTGAGACCTTTAGAAAAAGAGTCCAAGTCATTCAGACCTCTATATATCCATGTTTTGCCATCCAAGAACACAATTAGACCAAATGGGTATCCCCAACGATATCTTATGTTGTTTTTCTGCAGCACAGATGTGATAAATTTAGAGTCTTTTCTTTTCTGTAACGTGAGGGGGCTCAAGTCCAAATATGCTTGTAATTCATGATCCTGAAATTTGAAGTTGGGGTTGTCCCTGAAATGCTGCCAGATAGTATCTTTATCTTTGAAATTAAGGAATTTCATAATAACGTCACGAGGTGGTGCTTGACTTGGGGGTTTCGCTCTTAGAGCTCGATGAGCCCTCTCTATTGGAATTGTTATTGCAGGTTCTGGTGACCCTGAGAGAGAGTGGAACAGAAGTTGCAGATAGTCTTCTAAATCTCCTGATTCTATCGTTTCAGGGATCCCTCTAATTCTCAAATTATTCCTGCGGCCTCTATTGTCCAGGTCTTCAATTTTGTCATTCAAATCCTGTATCAGGGAGGATTGTTGTTCTTGGTGTTCAGTGATATCTTTGATATCTTTCATTGTTTCATCTTGCATAGTTTCTAGAGCTTCGACCCTGTAACCTATGTCTGTTATATCCTTTCGAAGTTCAGAGATCTCCGTTTTGATCAGGTGTTTCAAAGAATCTATATCTGTTTTAGATGGGAGATCGCACATTTTAGATAGGATTTGTGATAACTGGTCTTGCTGTACTTCCGCCATAGGATTTGCTGGTGCTGTTATTTTGTCAGGTAGTTTTGTATTTGAGGGCTCCTGCCCCGGGCTCTCCCTTTCTTGGGATTGGAAAAACGTTGAGACTGATACAGGAGTAGTATTATGAGGTTTAAGGGACTTTTCAGGCTTTGTTTGTCTCCTTGATGTCATTTTTGTGTTTATAAGAGATTAAAACAATTAGAAGTTGTAATTCCCTTTTTGAGGCACTAGATGGGGCTCTTGCTATGATAATGAGGCTTTGCAAGCAGATGCTAGGCTGCGTGGTAGAAGTAGCACTATTATGTGTTCAAAACATTATGCTGTTTTTATTTTGTCTCCTATTTATTATTGCATTAAAGTTCCCCTCAGGATTTCAGATGTGTCAGGGCCATTTATTTCAGAGTAAAAAATAAAATAGATATGCAAGGCGATGTTTACATTATCTTCTGTATTCCTACTCCACTTTTTAATTAGCTACATCAAGCAGATCCATAACAACTGTGAAATTGTTAAAAGATAGTTATCCCCACAATACAGTTGCTTAACTTATTAAAGTATTCACTTCATGTTTTGGTCAATGCAGGTCAGTGTAGAGGATTGGTTTATTGTAGCATATTATCCCCTAGACACTAGAAATATCATGCGCAGCTGCGCAGTGCACGATGTGTGCTACAATTGTATTTAATAAAGGCTTGCCCTATTCTGACTATATATCTATGGTCGGATCATATATATTTAGGGGCATAGGTGTGAGGTGCATTTGACTGTGATTTGACTGCACCTGATGCTGGTTTTAGCTGCGGCGTTCCGGCTGCCTCATGATGCGGGCTATTAAAGATGGCGGCGGCAGGTCAGTTTGTGCAGCTTGCGCGCCGGATTCCTCCTTAAATAAAGCGATCAGAGACCTTATAGATCGCTTGATGTTAGCCGCTGCAGTCCTTGAGCTTTCCCCCACCGGCTGTAGGCATTTATATAGTCCTCCGCTACTACTTATGCTGATTTGGAGCTCCGGTCTCACGGAGCTAACTCACAGAGCGGCCATGTCCCGGCGTGGCCAAACTCCGCCCCCATTGGATACACTTTTTAAACAGTTTTACAGTGCACTGTCCTTTTTAAGTGCATGCCCTGTGAAGTGCTAACTATTGCTGAGTTACTACTGCAATTGACGCTTCTATTACTTTGTCTCTCCCCACCAGGAATTGGCAATCAGCAGAGTGGAAAGGCCCAGTGGGCCTTAAATGATATCAGATAAATAGATGCTTCTGTAACACTACTAACTTCACAGTAGTACTTGGACGGGTGGCTTTTTACATGTCAGTGTTTTCACCAACTATTATACCATCACAAACACCCCTGGAAACCCTACATGAATGGGTAGCCCATAAAACAAAAAAGTGTGTGTGTATATATATTGGGAAATAGTATTACACCTATAACTAATATTTATTTAGGGCTAGATTAGTGTGTCAGGTAGTGCGAGTATTACAACTTGAAAGCAAAATGTGTTTGCACAAGCACCACAGACCCATTGAACACGGACATATGAGGGGCGGATGAAAAATCGGATCTAAGTACAAATAATACATTAAATTATATCAAACTACTAATGAATATTTTTGATAAAAAGGTAGAGGTTTTACTTGGCAAATCAAGCATTAATGAGACGTGTGCAATAAAGAGAACAAATTTACCATTACTTTTTTGTGTTTTTGTTTTACTATGAATGCTAGGGGGCCCATTTATCAAGCTCCGTACAGAGCTTGTGGGCCCGTGTTTCTGGCGAGTCTTCAGACTCGCCAGAAACACCAGTTATGAAGCAGCGGTCTAAAGACCACTGCTCCATAACCTGTCCGCCTGCTCTGAGCAGGCGGACAGACATCGCCGCAATTCAACACGATTGAGTACGATCAGGTTGATTGACATCCCCTGCTGGCGGCCGAGTGGCCGTGATTCTGCAGGGGGCGGCGTTGCAACAGCAGCTCTTGTGAACTGCTGGTGCAATGCTGAATACGGAGAGCGTATTGCTCTCCGTATTCAGTGAGGTCTGGTGGACCTGATCCACACTGTCGGATCAGGTCCGCCAGACCTTGATAAATAGAGGCCATGGTGTCACTGTTCCGTTATAGCTCAATGGAAATAGTTACTGCATGCCTCTCTAGACTTTTCTCCCCCTTCCTGAGCTCTAGTGCAGTGTGAGACATAGCAGAAGGTCTGATATAGGTGAGTTGTGCAGACTCCCATACTTTATATTGTGCAGACTTCCATACTTTATATTGTGTAGACTCCGAAACTCTATATTGTGCAGACTCCCAAACTCTATATTGTGCAGACTCATAAACTCCATATTGTGCAGACTCCCAAACTCTATATTGTGCAGACTCCCATACTTTATATTGTGCAGACTCCTATACTTTATAGCTATAAGATGGTAATATATTTATACATGTAAGGTTCATCTTGTCTTTTTTATTTATATGTGTATTTTTTTTATCACATATTTTTTGTGAAAACATTTTCAACGATTTCATAATCAGAGCACTGAGGAATTCTGAATTGTGGGGGCTGGGGGGTACAATAGTGAGGTGGTACAGTGAGGTACAATAGTGAGGTGGTACAGTGAGGTACAATACAGAGGTGGTACAGTGAGGTACTATAGTCAATCCTTACTGTACTGGTGGAAGAGAATCAGTCAGTGCTAATAGGTTAGGGGGCACAATACTTGCCTTGCCCTGGGCGCTGACAACCCACTCTACGCCACTGACAATGCTTACTATTTTTAACCTTCTCTTCAATTAATATAACCGTGGATGATTTACATTTCATTTTCCTTTCATGAACTTATGAGCTATCATATGCACGCTTTTGAGACTCCAGCACTCTGCTTCTAATTTAAGCTAACTGTTTACAAATAAAATTAAAAGAAATTAAATTAAAGCTCTATAACAAAGGCTTCAATGTAGCCTGGAAAAATAAAAATCCATAGCATAGCATTAATGTCACTAATAGGTCATACTAAACTGGTTGCTGTTTTGCTTTTTTTTATATTTTAATGTATATGCTATTGTGCAGTTTATTGGGAGCACTTTTATTTTTACATTTCAAGTATTACACCATTAAACAAAAGCTTTTCAAGCCTCAGAACACAAGAAAGTATGCAGCTGAAGTAGAGGTTGTTTTGGTAGTAGCCAGTTCTTATTAAGTAAATGCGTGCAACTAATCTAACGTATGCTGGATATGGTTTGGGCTCTGACCAGTAGTACATTACACTGGTGGGGACCTATGTCATTCGTCACCATGGAAGTATTACAAAAACAAAGTAAATTGGTGGCATGCTATCCGTTTGCTACAATTTGGTTTTAGTTGGCTGTAATCAGCCAATGACCTACTGCCACTTTCAACCCCAGACATGGGAAACTTCAAGTCCCAGCATGCTGATTTAAGGGAACACTACAAAATGCATGTGACTTACACAAACATCTCCACTCTCCCGGAAGTTCCGGGAGTCTCACGAATTTTAATAGCAGCTCCCTGATATCCACAAATTATATACAATATCCCGGAAACTTGTTCTCTCTGGCCTAGATTTGGAGTTTGGCGTTAGCCGTGAAAACCAGCGTTAGAGGCTCCTAACGCTGGTTTTAGGCTAACTCTGGTATTTGAAGTCACTCAAAATAGGGTCTAACGCTCACTTTTCAGCCGTGACTTTTCCATACCGCAGATCCCCTTACGTCAATTGCGTATCCTATCTTTTCAATGGGATCTTTCTAACTCCCGTATTTAGAGTCGTGTCTGAAGTGAGCGTTAGAAATCTAACGACAAAACTCCAGCTGCAGAAAAAAGTCAGTAGTTAAGAGCTTTCTGGGCTAACGCCGGTTCATAAAGCTCTTAACTACTGTACTCTAAAGTACACTAACACCCATAAACTACCTATGTACCCCTAAACTGAGGCCCCCCCACATCGCCGCCACTCGATTAAATTTTTTTAACCCCTAATCTGCCGACCGCCACCTACGTTATACTTATGTACCCCTAATCTGCTGCCCCTAACACCGCCGACCCCTGTATTATATTTATTAACCCCTAATCTGCCCCCCACAACGTCGCCGCCAGCTACCTACAATAATTAACCCCTAATCTGCCAACCGCAAAGCGCCGCCACCTACATTATAGCTATGTACCCCTAATCTGCTGCCCCTAACACTGCCGACCCCTATATTATATTTATTAACCCCTAATCTGCCCCCCACAACGTCGCCTCCACCTGCCTACACTTATTAACCCCTAATCTGCCGAGCGGACCGCACCGCTACTATAATAAAGTTATTAACCCCTAATCCGCCTCACTAACCCTATAATAAATAGTATTAACCCCTAATCTGCCCTCCCTAACATCGCCAACACCTAACTTCAATTATTAACCCCTAATCTGCCGACCGGAGCTCACCGCTATTCTAATAAATGTATTAACCCCTAAAGCTAAATCTAACCCTAACACTAACACCCCCCTAAGTTAAATATAATTTTAATCTAACGAAATTAATTAACTCTTATTAAATAAATTATTCCTATTTAAAGCTAAATACTTACCTGTAAAATAAATCCTAATATAGCTACAATATAAATTATAATTACATTGTAGCTATTTTAGGATTAATATTTATTTTACAGGCAACTTTGTAATTATTTTAACCAGGTACAATAGTTATTAAATAGTTAAGAACTATTTAATAGCTAAAATAGTTAAAATAATTACAAATTTACCTGTAAAATAAATCCTAACCTAAGTTACAATTAAACCTAACACTATACTATCATTAAATTAATTAAATAAAATACCTATAATTATCTACAATTAAACC
Organism: Bombina bombina; assembly: GCF_027579735.1. Classification (NCBI taxonomy): domain Eukaryota; kingdom Metazoa; phylum Chordata; class Amphibia; order Anura; family Bombinatoridae; genus Bombina; species Bombina bombina. The sequence goes on along the minus strand of NC_069499.1, from coordinate 804,856,085 downwards.
TAACACTACACTATCAATAAATAAATTAGATACAATACCTACAAATAACTACAATGAAATAAACTATCTAAAGTACAAAAAATAAAAAAGAACTAAGTTACAAAAAATAAAAAAATATTTACAAACATAAGAAAAATATTACAACAATTTTAAACTAATTACACCTACTCTAAGCCCCCTAATAAAATAACAAAGACCCCCAAAATAACAAAATGCCCTACCCTATTCTAAATTACTACATTTCAAAGCTCTTTTACCTTACCAGCCCTGAACAGGGCCCTTTGCGGGGCATGCCCCAAGAAATTCAGCTCTTTTGCCTGTAAAAAAAAACATACAATACCCCCTCCCCCAACATTACAACCCACCACCCACATACCCCTAATCTAACCCAAACCCCCCTTAAATAAACCTAACACTAAGCCCCTAAAGATCTTCCTACCTTGTCTTCACCCTACCAGGTTCACCGATCTGTCCTGAAGAGCTCCTCCGATGTCCTGATCCAAGCCCAAGCGGGGGGCTGAAGAGGTCCATGATCAGGCTGAAGTCTTCATCCAAGCGGGAGCTGAAGAGGTCCATGATCCGGATGAAGTCTTCATCCAAGCGGGAGCTGAAGAGGTCCATGATCCGGATGAAGTCTTCTATCAACGGCATCTTCAATCTTCTTTCTTCCGGATCCATCTTGCAGACCTCCGACGCGGAACATCCTCTTCTCCCGACGCCTACTAGCCGAATGACGGTTCCTTTAAGGGACGTCATCCAAGATGGCGTCCCTCGAATTCCGATTGGCTGATAGGATTCTATCAGCCAATCGGAATTAAGGTAGGAATATTCTGATTGGCTGATGGAATCAGCCAATCAGAATCAAGATCAATCCGATTGGCTGATCCAATCAGCCAATCAGATTGAGCTCGCATTCTATTGGCTGATCGGAACAGCCAATAGAATGCAAGCTCAATCTGATTGGCTGATCGAATCAGCCAATCGGATTGAACTTGATTCTGATTGGCTGATTCCATCAGCCAATCAGAATATTCCTACCTTAATTCCGATTGGCTGATAGAATCCTATCAGCCAATCGGAATTCGAGGGACGCTATCTTGGATGACGTCCCTTAAAGGAACCGTCATTCGGCTAGTAGGTGTCGGGAGAAGAGGATGTTCCGCGTCGGAGGTCTGCAAGATGGATCCGGAAGAAAAAAGATTGAAGATGCCGTTGATAGAAGACTTCATCCGGATCATGGACCTCTTCAGCTCCCGCTTGGATGAAGACTTCATCCGGATCATGGACCTCTTCAGCTCCCGCTTGGATGAAGACTTCAGCCGGATCATGGACCTCTTCAGCCCCCCGCTTGGGCTTGGATCAGGACATCGGAGGAGCTCTTCAGGACGGATCGGTGAACCTGGTAGGGTGAAGACAAGGTAGGAAGATCTTCAGGGGCTTAGTGTTAGGTTTATTTAAGGGGGGTTTGGGTTAGATTAGGGGTATGTGGGTGGTGGGTTGTAATGTTGGGGGGGTATTGTATGTTTTTTTTTACAGGCAAAAGAGCTGAACTTCTTGGGTCATGCCCCGCAAAGGGCCCTGTTCAGGGCTGGTAAGGTAAAAGAGCTTTGAAATGTAGTAATTTAGAATAGGGTAGGGCATTTTGTTATTTTGGGGGCTTTGTTATTTTATTAGGGGGCTTAGAGTAGGTGTAATTAGTTTAAAATTGTTGTAATATTTTTCTTATGTTTGTAAATATTTTTTTATTTTTTGTAACTTAGTTCTTTTTTATTTTTTGTACTTTAGATACTTTATTTCATTGTAGTTATTTGTAGGTATTGTATTTAATTAATGTATTGATAGTGTAGTGTTAGGTTTAATTGTAGGTAATTGTAGGTAGTTTATTTAATTAATTTAATGATAGTATAGTGTTAGGTTTAATTGTAACTTAGGTTAGGATTTATTTTACAGGTAATTTTGTTATTATTTTAACTAGGTAACTATTAAATAGTTCTTAACTATTTAATAGCTATTGTACCTGGTTAAAATAATTACAAAGTTGCCTGTAAAATAAATATTAATCCTAAAATAGTTACAATGTAATTATAATTTATATTGTAGCTATATTAGGATTTATTTTACAGGTAAGTATTTAGCTTTAAATAGGAATAATTTATTTAATAAGAGTTAATTAATTTCGTTAGATTAAAATTATATTTAACTTAGGGGGGTGTTAGTGTTAGGGTTAGACTAAGCTTTAGGGGTTAATACATTTATTAGAATAGCGGTGAGCTCTGGTCGGCAGATTAGGGGTTAATAATTGAAGTTAGGTGTTGGCGATGTTAGGGAGGGCAGATTAGGGGTTAATACTATTTATTATAGGGTTAGTGAGGCGGATTAGGGGTTAATAACTTTATTATAATAGCGGTGCGGTCCGCTCTGCAGATTAGGGGTTAATAAGTGTAGGTAGGTGGAGGCGACGTTGTGGGGAGCAGATTAGGGGTTAATAAATATAATATAGGGGTCGGCGGTGTTAGGGGCAGCAGATTAGGGGTACATAAGGATAATGTAAGTAGCGGCGGTTTACGGAGCGGCAGATTAGGGGTTAAAAATAATATGCAGGGGTCAGCGATAGCGGGGGCGGCAGATTAGGGGTTAATAAGTGTAAGGCTAGGGGTGTTTAGACTCGGGGTACATGTTAGGGTGTTAGGTGCAGACGTAGGAAGTGTTTCCCCATAGCAAACAATGGGGCTGCGTTAGGAGCTGAACGCGGCTTTTTTGCAGGTGTTAGGTTTTTTTTCAGCTCAAACAGCCCCATTGTTTCCTATGGGGGAATCGTGCACGAGCACGTTTTTGAGGCTGGCCGCTTGCGTAAGCAACTCTGGTATCGAGAGTTGAAGCTGCGTTAAAAATGCTCTACGCTCCTTTTTTGGAGCCTAACGCAGCCTTTATGTGGACTCTCAATACCAGAGTTATTTTTATGTTGCGGCAAGAAAAAAGCCGGCGTTAGCTACGCGGGTCGTTACCGACAAAACTCTAAATCTAGGCCTCTGTTTCTCCAGAGTTGGCTTTTCTGAAAGACGGCTCTGGAGAAACCGAGATAGCGAGTGACAGACGTGGTGAGAGAGTGACACAGTACATGTCCTGATTGGTCTCTCTAACTAACCTATCAGTTTTCTCGGTAGGTGGGCTTTACAGTCAACCTCTCTCTCTCTCTCTCCAGTTCATCCATCAGTTCAGTTAGTGTCTGCAGCGCCCATTGCAGAGTGTCCAAATAAAAGAAAAAGAAGAAGAAAAGCTATTTGCATTAGCGTGTGTAAATAGTGTGTGTAAATAGTTGCAATATGTTGTTAAATAAATTGTTGTGTTCTGTCATAATAAAATGTCATGTCTTTGTCTATACATGTTTGGTGGCTGTGTGTGTATGTGTGTGTGTGTGTGGGGGGGGGGGGGCACAGTAGCCGGTGAAGCCACCTCCCTGATATGAGTTTTTGCAGGTTGGGATGTCTGACTTAGGCATTACTGGAATACAAAGGAGTGGTGTAGGGAGAGAAGGCAAAACTGAAAAAAAGCATCCATGAGGAAGCCAGGGGTTAGGAAGGAATCAGCAGCAACAGTGAAGCAATGTGTACAACTGTAGGAAAGATTGTAACTAATTTGAGAATCCACTGACATTGATGATATAAATGAAAAGTAGCCTTTGTGCGCTGCTTTTTTTTTTTTTTTTAATACCCTCTGACACACATAAAATGTGAATATCAGTTCATTTATCTCCTCGGATTCCAGAGAAAGATGCACCACTTTGCACAGAATGTCTTCTACCAAGGTGTTAAAGAAACATAAAAAGAGATTGTAATTCATTTTTATATTGAAATAGTTTTTATTGATTATTTTTTAGGGTCAAAACAAAAACAAACTCACTCATAAAAGCACACTTGTACAGGTGATTTCTGAAAACTATTAACATAAAGCATGGACCTTAACATTCCTGATAAAAAGTGAATCTTGACATTATGGTATTATTCATCTGTAGGCCTCCAAATAATCCACTCCAACCTGTATTTTTTAATTACATTCAATTAATAACATACCCTTCCCCCTCCCTCCCCAACTAGAGCCCTCCCCCCTCCCAGGAGGTGCCAGTATTATGATATTTAAAGCTATTAACTTACATACTATGACTCTATATAGCGTTACTGTCTGCTTCTTCAGAGAGGATAACTACTTGGGCAACCACTAGGGCCAAATTTAGACCCTCCTTAACGGATCCTTTCTTCCCCACTACTATCATTTTCCAGCCTATCTCAAACATTGCTCTGATCTCAGCAACCAATAGAACCAAACCTTCTGAAACTGCTCTGGCTGTCCCTGTGACCACGCCGCTACTTCTGACATGGTGTACGTCTCTGTTATTTTCCCCACCACCTCCTGCCATGTGGGTACCCCCACCTTCCAGTGTCGGGCAATGCAGATTCTCAGGCAAGTGCAGAGGATTTTGATGAACTTATTTATTGTTGCATTGAATGGTTTCACCCTATCATGAAGTAGTGCCTGTGTGATCGTGAGAGATACCCTCTCTTCTAACAGATTGCTAAACAGCTCTGAAAGTCTCCCCCACAGTGATTGGACTCCCTGACAATCCCACCACATGTGTCTGAATGTACCCCTTTCTTGACATCCCCTGTAACAGTTACCATTTAGCGTTGTGGCAAAGTGCGCTGTCCTTTCTGGTGTCAAGTACCATCTAAACGTCACCTTTATGCAATTTTCTCTCATGTCTGCACTAATCAATCCTTTATATGAATTTAGCATCAGCTCATTCCATTCATCCGTCTCCCACGTCTCTAATGTGTCTCTCTCCAATCTCTCTGTCATGTCTAACTTGGAATTGCATTTAGCCTTCTGAATTAATATATAGATCATAGATATCAATTTTTTCCCTCTAGAGGCTGCCATTACCATTCTCTCGAGTTCTGTAAGTTGAGAGTTCTGTTTATTCGACGTATATGTTGTAATCGCTGAACTGATCTGCAGGTATATAAACCAGTGTAGCTGTTCCGGTTCAATTTGGTTTCTAATATGATTGAACGTGAGTAATTTGAGGTTAGATAAAAAGTCAGCCACCCTATATAGTCCCTTATTCGCCCATTTATCGACTATTTTCCTTAATTCGTTTGGCAGCAGGAATCTGACAGGTCTTGCCAGTGACTTTGGCCCACATAACCGCAGCCCTTTTGTGATCTTATTCCACTGCCTAATTGCCTCTAGTGTTATTGGCAATCTATATTCCCCTGATTTGGTTATTGCTTCTAAATCCCATATTACATCCGCTGCTTTCGAGTTACACCAATCCATTGTTTTGTTTACCTAATACAGCCGTCTGCGCCAGTCTTGAGGCCTGATAATATTCCACTAAATTTGGAACCCCTACTCCCCCTACCTGTCTGTGCATTTTCAGCAATTGTGAGGCTATCCTCGGCCTACCTTCACCCCTCAAAAACTTCAAAATATCTGTTTGTAGTGCCTCAAGTTCCGGCAAGGGGATGCCAATCGGTATGGCTCTGAACAAGTACAACAATCTAGGAAGGACATTCATTTTAATAGACATTAATCTCCCATACCAAGAGAACTTACCCTTTCTCCACTTCCTCAAATCAGCTCTAATAGCTTTGAAAACTGGGGCATAGTTCAATTTGTAAAGATCCGTCAGGTTTTCACCTACTTTAACTCCTAAGTAAGTGATATAGCTCTTTGCCCAGGAGAATGCAAAATTTAATTCAATCGTTTTTTTAGTATGTGGTGGTAGGTTAAGTGCCAATGCTTCGCACATATCGGAATTTAGTTTATATCCTGAAACCTCAGAGAAATCATTCAAAACTTTATAGAGCTGTGGCAATGAGCTCATCGGTTTGGTGATCGTCAGTAAGACATCATCTGCAAATAGCATCGCTTTATACTCTGAAGGCCCTATCTGCACTCCCGAGATTTCCTCTGTTTTCCTAATACATGCTGCCAGCGGTTCAATACAGATTGCGAAAATAAGCGGTGACAGCGGGCATCCCTGCTGTGTTCCGTTCATAATGGCTATCTGTCTTGACAGATATCCCGCTGCCCCCACCACTGCTGTCGGTCTTGAATATATGCTGCCTAATGCCTTTATGAAGGCACCTCGGAAGCCCATGGCCAATAATACTTTAAATATAAACTTTCAGTCTACCCTGTCAAACGCTTTCTCCGCGTCTAGTGACAGGAGTAGAGCTGGAATTCCTTTCGCCCTCAAATAGTCTAGCAGAGTAAGCGTTCGTCTGACATTGTCTGGAGCTTCTCTGTCCTGTACAAAACCTACCTGATCTTGGTGTATTAAGGAGGGCAATATCTTTTTCAATCTATTAGCCATAATTTTAGCGAAAATTTTTATATCGTGATTAATAAGGGAGATGGGCCTATAGTTTTGACACAATTTTGCATTCTTTCCCGTCTTTGGTATTACAATAATCTTGGCCTTAAGCATTTCCCCAGGTACCTCCCGCCCTTCCATGATCCCATTACAAAAGCTAGTCAGATGGGGGAGCAGTTCTTTCTTAAAAAGTTTGTAGTATTCACCCGTCAACCCGTCGGGGCCCGCCGCTTTACCTACTTTTAGCTCTTTAATTACCCCCAATACTTCCATATTTGTTATTTTCGCATTAAGAGTCTCTAGGTCCTAAGTTGCTATAGATTTCAAGTCGGCCTTGTCTAAAAATTCAGAAATTTGGGTGTCCCCAATACCCATGCTTACTTTTTTCCCATCATATAATTGTTCATAATAGAGGGCGAAGCTATCCGCTATTTCCTGCGGGTTCGAGGTAAGTTCGCCTTTTGATGTTATGAGTTTAGGAATAGAGAAGAATTTATTTTTTTCCCTAAGTTTTCCTGCTAGATATCGATCTGGCTTGTTCGCGTATGCATAATAATGGGCTTTCAACCGTACGGCAGCTCTAATTGAGGAATCATTTAATATTTTAGCTAATTCCTTTCTCTTATTAACCAAGATTCTATATGTTTTTCCTGATAGCGTACGCTGGTGTTCCCTCTCTAGGTGTTCGATCTCCCCCTGTAATGTTTTAGTTAGTGCTGTCGCTTGCTTATTTCTTATAGCCTTTTCTTTGATCAACACTCCCCTCAACACAGATTTATGAGCAGCCCAGGCCATCAGCGGGTTGTCAACTGAGCCCACATTGAGTTCCCAGTAATCGTTCAGTGCCTTTTGAACTCTACTAAATATCTCAGGATTTCTCAGTATGGTCGGGTCATATGTCCATGTCCGTTGTCTAGCAAAATTTATCAGTCCCTTAAGTTCAAGGAAGATGAGTGAGTGGTCAGACCACACACAAGCTTGAGTACCTGATTGGGTGTTAAAATCTGACTGACGTAAATATAATCGAGTGTGGTATATGTCTTATGTGCTGGCGAATAGTAAGTGTACTCGTGGTCCGAATTACCTAAAGCTTCCCATGAGTCTACCAATCCCTGTTCCTCCAAAGAGTGGCGAACTGACTTAACTATGCTGTTATGTCTGTGTTGTTTGTTTGTTATTATTTGAGTGTCTAGCCCCCCGAAAGAGGACATATTAACATTAAAGTCGCCAGCTACTATCAATCTAGTTCATTCCCATTGTGTGAGAAGCGCAGATATCTCAGTGAAAAATATATTCTGCGACTCATTGGGGGCATATATATTACATAGTATGACTTTTTGTATCCTGTAGTGAACCCTGGACTATTACATACCTCCCATTCTTATCTCTAGTCACTTTATCCAACTCAAAATCTAGTGTTCTGTGCAGTAAAATTGAAACCCCCCTTTTCTTGGAATCGGCTGTAGCATGATAGTGTAATGGAAAATTATGTGACCAAAACCCTGGAATACCTGTTGAAACAAAGTGTGTCTCCTGTAGAAATATTATTTTGGCATTAGTTCTCAGATACTGTCCTTCTTTTAATATCTGTATTTAGGCCCCTTGCATTGTGTGAAAGGAGAATAAAATTATGAGCCATTATCATTCATTTTCCCCCCTCTTCCTTGTACCTCTACTACTATTCTGAACCAATTGATTAGTATATAGGATTGGCTATATATCCCGTGATATCCACCTGCCCTGTTGTCATATCCTGTTTCCCTTGCAGTATTACCTCTTATCCTGTCATTAACTGGCATCCCCCGGTTAAACACATAACATAAAAAACCATAACATAAAAAACAAACAATAGATTTCACATTCGTAACAATACATTGCCACATATTAACTTCAAAGGCAGTAACAGTGTTCCGTCATACATTGTAAATAACAGTAAAGACTGATTTTTTCATTTAACTAACTTTCCCTCATTTATGTTAGGGCTACTTCAAGCAATCTTAATACCCTTCCAGACATCTCAATACGGTATCTCTCTAGCAACCGTATGGTTTTCAAATACATCTCTTAATGTCTGTCTTATATTTGATAAAGTCTTATTAGTGTCCATCAAAAATCTTGAACCCACCACCCTGACATATATCCCAACATTTATGTACCCCATATTAGAAACTGTAACCCCAAACAACCAACATAAACAAGACAATTTGAATAGCATTATACTATATTCATCTGTCCGGAGTTCAGCAAAAGTTCCTGAGTTCCAAGCTTTTCCCCTCAGAGCATGGTGAACTGAGTCTTTCAGCTGAGCTCTTTACAGCTCCAACTCTCCTTCTGCAGTTTGTTTTTAACATTACTTTGAGTCCTTCTTTAAGCAACTTCGAGAGATTTCATGTTTTCCGCCTCTTCTCAGGCATTTTAGACCATCTCTTCTGAACAGGCTGTCTGCTCCTCTCATCGTTACCTGCCGGTGTTTTATGTTGTTGAAGAGCTGGTACTTCCAATTTTAACCGTCTGCAGATTTCTGGAATCTCCTCCGGATCTTTAATGGACATCATCCTGTTTTCCCAATTAATGTGCAGAGCGAATGGGAAACCCCATCTGTATGGGATTTGAGCCTTCCTTAATTGTGAGGTTAGGGGCCTAAGTGCACCCCTTCTCTGTAATGTCCTTGGACATAAATCTTGGAAGAACTGCACCACATTTCCCTGATGTTTGTATGTGGGTTGTCTTCGTGCGGCTGCTAGGATCTCCTCTTTTTCCTGATATCTGAGCATCCTGATAATGATATCACGTGGCGGATCATCTCCGTTAGGTTTAGGCCGTAGTGCCCTATGAGCCCTTTCCATCTGGAATTTGTTTTCTTCATCTGTACCAGTTATACCTTGAAACAGGTTGAGTAAATATGTGTTTAGTTCCTTGGGGTTCACCGATTCAGGTACTCCTTTCAGCCGTATATTACAGCGTCGACTTCGGTTCTCCAAGTCTTCAAGTTTGTCGTAAATTTCCTCTATATCATGTTGATGAGCACTTGTGTGGTTCATAACTTCATTTAAACCTTCTGCTAAGGCGTTGCCATTTTCCTCAAGTGTATTCACTCTAGCTCTGGCTCTAGCTCTGTCAAGCTGCTGGTTACTGTACTTTGCAAGACTTCCATTTTTTCTAGAAGCCTTTCAAAGTTTGTAGATATGTCTTGCTTCGACACCAGATTATCTAGATCTGCCCTTGTTAATGGCGTCTGGTTGCTCAATTCTGATGTAGAACCTGCAGAAGCGCCTAGCTCCTCATCTGATCTAGGTGAATTTTGCTCTGGAGATTTTTCTCCTCTGTTAGTTTTGAAGAAAATGGGGGCAGTGGTTTGTTTTCCTGCTGCAGCAGTTTTTATGTTTCTTTTGGCAGCCATGCTAACAGTGCACTACCTTTAATGAGAGTCCCTTTTCTTATAGTTAAATGTCTATAATTATCTTTGATTAATCCCTTGTTTTTTAACTGAGGTATAGAGAAATCAGTATCTTTGCCACTCAGGGATTTGTCCCTTCTCAGGGTATTGTCACCTTAGCAATAACTGACTTATAATGAAAGAGCAGGTCGTGTGCAACTGCTGCAGCACTATCAGAGCATTTATAGGGCTGCCCTGAATCTATCCAAAAAGTTTTCCTTTCTGTGTGTTCTTTCAAAACATGCTTCTCACCTTTCTTTGCCAATAGTTTCAAATTGGGGTCTGCTAGCTGACAGGGGCTGGCACCGTTTTTTTAATATCCCAGAGGGGGGCTAATGACTGAGGATTGATTTTGTCATCTCAAGCCGTCTGCACTGCGATGCTATGAGGCCGTCTAGGCTGTGTGGAATCCCTTTTAATGGGGTTCAAGAATGGTCATATGCCTGACCGCTCCTATTGCTTGGCCCCCTGAGCTATTTTTTCTCCCTCGCTTGCGATCGTAAAGACCGCCGTCTCTGACGCCCCACCTGGGTGTCCGCCATGATATCTCACTCACCTCTCTTAGTTGTAACTCCCGGCCTGTTCCTTTGCTGCACGGAGCTTCTCACGGCCGGTCTTTATATTTGCAACGATTCCCCAAGTGCTCCGGTCAGCGTGCTATAGGATGAGGGTCAAGTGATCTAAGATTATTTAATCATATCAGCCCTTATTCTCTGTGTACTGCCTGGAGCTTCTTAATCACGCAGCCATTTCTTGGCTTCCCCAGGCTCCGCCTTGTAATACATTTTTATGTTTAAATATTTTTATTGGTAACGTAATTCTTGTTTACTTACAATACAAAAGTTGATCAGCCATTTCTCCAGAAACATAACCATCAAGATAACAGGAGATGACAATCTCAATATACCCAAACAGCATTCTCCTCCACCCTCCTCCACACCCCAATATATAACATAGACCCAGAAAGACCTATCTTTGTGTGTAGAGGATTCTGGAATACTACATCAGCATCCAGAGATGTCCAAGGTAGTCCTCTGTATCTTGGAGATTGTCCCAGATAGATTGTTACAGAGTTATCATCACGTAAGTCTGTTTCTCAACAATAGAACAGTAAAAAACAAGGGTGACAATTTCTTAACTTTCGTAATGATCAAGTAAACATTTAGGTTAAGGTAAGTAGTTGTCCTTAAGACTCCTTTCAAACAAAACAGTTTCAGAAAGGGAAAAAAGGGGGGGGGAAGAAAGAAGAGGAGGGGGAGATAGTGTCCCCGCTCCCAGCGATCCTCCAAGGCCTACGAGAAGCGTTCAGACCCAGTTTCTAGGGGTCAAGTCGGCCTGCACGTTCTCTGTGGAGTGTCGCATTGCTAATCCAGTAGTACCATATCTTCTGAAAAGAGGTCCTATTATTTAACGTGTCTGTTGCGTATTCATACATAGTATAGGTGTGGCATATTTTATTGTATATTTCTAACCATGGGGGTGATCCTATCTTCCAGTATTTTGCAATGCAAACCCCTGTCACTGTGCACAGAATTCTGATGAATGTATTGATATATCTATGGAATCTATCTATGTGTTCGTGTAGTAATGCTTGTTGGATAGTGAGTGTAACCTCCTCCTCCAGTGTTTGGCTAATAAGGGCAGAGAGTTTTTGCCATGTCCCCTGTATTTCCCTACATTCCCACCACATGTGTTTATAGGATCCCAATTCCCCGCAGCCTCTATAACATAAGTTGCTGCCATTTGGCTGTATATGGGCTGTCCTCATTGGGGTTAAGTACCATCTAAATAGGGTCTTTGTGACATTTTCCTTTAGATCCATACTAATTAATCCCTTATCAGCTACTTGGAATAGTTCCTCCCTGTTACAGAAGCATTAGTTATTTTGTTGTGAAGAGCTTATTTCCCAGCAGCAATGCCTGAACCAGCAAGCCAGCGCCTAAGAAGGGCTCCAAGAAAACCGTAACAAGTTTCATTTCATAAAGAGTTAACTCTTTTTTTTCAGCTTTTAGAAACTATTGTCTAATCACCCCTGGAGCCAGACTGCTAATTGATAAGATGAACTTGTAAACTTGTTATCTTAAGTACTGTAATCCTATTGTGGCCTGTCAAAGGACAGTGCTCTCTATCTAAATGTGTGATGGGGGATTTTGTGCTTCCCCCCTCTCCCCCTGGGAGTGCCCTGTGTGCATGTAACCTTAATAAAAAGCAGGCTGGGCATCCCAGTCCTGAGTTCTTGTTTTGACCCTCAATCGCAGCGTTGACTCGTTTTTGTGGGCAGAAGGGTATCCTAGCTGTACTGCAGCTAAGGGAGATTATTCTATATTTGCGAGACTCATATAGAATACTATGGAAAGCAGCTTCTCCCCTCTTTAGCAATAGGGATCCAGGCTACTAAGCGGTCCATCTCTCAGCGAGACTAAGGGTAACCGTAACATTTGGCGGCAGCGGCGGGATTTTCCTGGATTTCCTAGGAGAGGTACAGAACGGATGGAGAGCGCTTACGAAAAATTGAAGCGTACAACCCTAAAGGATTTACTTGAAAGCAGAGGGGGGTACGCCAGCAACCGGCCGAGGAGAGAGCTGATCGCAGAATTGACCGAACTGGATCAGAGCTTCACAATGGCGGAAACACCGACCACGATTAGTGACGAAAAAACCAGGATTGTTCGGGAAAGGCTCTCATTATACGGGCCGAACCCCTCCATGGAATTGGTACAGCAGTTGATGGCGGAGGCGGACGAGGATATACGAGAGACTCAAGCCCACGAACTCAACCTAGCGAACGCACACTGCAATGCTGAAGCCCCGCAGGTAATCATCCCTGTCGAAAATGCTGGGAGGCCCAAGATACCCTATGCGGCATTTCGACCCTTCCTAGAGAGCGAGACAGGGATTGATGAATATTTGGCGGACTTCGAAAGGCAATGTGCCCTGCACCAGATTCCCAACAGAGAGTGGCCCACGATATTGTCTGGGAAACTATCCGGGCGAGCCCTGGAAGCCTTTCGTACTCTGGGTGCTGAGGAAGTGACACAGTATGAGCTAGTTAAGGAGACACTGTTGCGACGGTACGCTGTAACTCCGGACACGTATCGCCGACAGTTTCGGGGCACGGAAAAGAAGCCTAACGATACCCATATGGAATGGGCGCACCGAATGCGGAGAGCGGCAAATCACTGGCTGAGCGGAAGTAAAGCGGTGACTGGGGAGGAAATTTTACAATTGTTTCTCTTAGAACATTTTTATAATGGCATGGAACAGCAAGGGAAGGAATGGCTGCGAGACAGACGGCCTTCTACCTTAGAAGAAGCAGCTAAATTGGCCGATGAACATTATGACTCCCGTCTTCACGAACCCATGAACTACCGAGCTCCAGCACGGGTCAAACCCAGAGGGGTTTACTGTGCACCCCCTCGTGCTGAATTCCGAGCCCCGGTGCCCACAGGGCCCATCCGACACTCAGGACCACCCAATAACAGCTCTGAGCGTCCCAGACCGACTTGCCACCAATGCAAGCAACCAGGGCATTTCATGGCTAGCTGCCCCCTTAATACGCACCAGACACCCAGGAATTACAATTACCCCTCTGGGTCCTATCGTCCGGCCCGGGCCCTCTGTGTTAACCAAGAGGCCCCTATGGAGGGATATGTGGGGCCGCTTCACGAGGCAGACCCTGTATATGCTGCCTCAGATAACCGCCAGCACCATCGGCAGAGGGTATGGCTCGAGGGGCGATCTACCGAGGGATTGCGGGACACAGGGGCTACTATCACGCTGGTACAGAGTCATTTGGTGCCAGAGCACAAGCGATCCGGACAGACTGTGGCCGTTAGAGTGGCGGGGGGGGATGTGTACAAAATTCCAACAGCTAAAGTGCATCTTGATTGGGGAGCGGGAAAGGGGGCTGTGAACGTGGGCCTAATGGATAATTTACCTGCCGAAGTACTACTGGGCAACGATTTGGGCCCCATGACTTCTGCCTATGCTCCAGTATGCAACAACGAGGCGGACCCAGTGACTACACGGGCCCAAGCCCGGACGGAGCGAGAGCTTTCACCAGTGCGGGAGACACAGGTAAGACCTACCCCGACCTTGCCTGACAGGTTAGGCCCCATACCCTGGGACACCCCAGATGCTTTCGAGGCAGAGTCTAAGACTGACCCGACCTTACAAAAGTACCGGGAACGAGCAGAGACCGGAGGGGGCGGGGCAGATAACGAAACATTCTTATGGGAAAAAGGGAAACTATACCGCTGGACAGAGAAAAGGGGACAGCGTAGGCGACAGCTGGTAGTGCCCCACAAATACCGTCAAGAAATCCTCAAAATAGGCCACGACATCCCCTTAGCAGGCCACCTAGCCGTTACCCGTACCCTACACCGCATTACTCACACGTTCTTTTGGCCAGGGGTGCACCCTGACGTTAGAACTTACTGTAAAACCTGCGATGTGTGTCAACGAGTAGGAAGGCGAGGCGATCACCCTAAAGCCCAGCTAGTAAATATGCCCATTGTAGAGGAACCCTTCAGCCGGGTTGCTATTGACCTAGTGGGACCACTGGCTACCCCTAGTCCCTCCGGTAAGCGATACATTCTTACCGTAGTGGACTACGCTACCAGGTACCCAGAGGCTGTCGCCCTATCCAACATACAAGCGGATACGGTAGCGAATGCACTAGTACAGGTGTTCTCCCGGGTAGGATTTCCAAAAGAAATCCTATCCGACCGAGGCACCCAATTTACGGCTGAATTGACCCAACAACTCTGGCAGGTTTGCAAAATTAAGTCCCTCCTAAGCTCCCCATACCACCCCCAGACGAACGGGCTGTGTGAGAGGTTCAATGGGACCCTCAAGCAAATGCTCAAGACGTTCACTCAGGAATACCGAGACTGGGAACGCTTCCTGCCGCACCTCCTATTTGCTTATCGGGAGGTGCCCCATGAAACGACAGGGTTCTCTCCCTTCGAGTTGCTCTATGGAAGAAAAGTACGGGGACCCCTAAACCTGATCCGGGAGCACTGGGAGGGAGAGATGGAGGCTGACGGTGTCCCAATTGTGCCATACGTGCTGGAACTCAGGGACCGAATGGAGCAATTAGCCAAATCCGTGCGGGCTAATCTCCAGTTGGCCCAGAGAAGACAGAAAGTATGGTACGATCGGGGGGCCCGAAAGAGAATCTTCACCATAGGACAAAAGGTGTTAGTACTTAAGCCGGTGAAGACAGACAAATTGCAGGCGTCCTGGCAGGGTCCCTACCAGATCGTAGAGAAAAGGGGAGACACCACTTATGTGATAGCTAGCTGCCACGACAACAATCTTAGAAAGACATTCCATGTAAACATGCTCAAGGAATATTTTGAGCGACCAGAGAACGTGACGGCCGTATGTTGTTCCCCTCAGGAAGACCCCGACAGTTTACCCATTCCAGACCTATTAGAAAAGAGCCTCCCCACAGGTATAGTGGCGCAGGTTCAGATAGGGGACCGACTTAGCCCCACTGAAAGGGAGCAGCTCAACCAACTCCTCCAGTCCAAACACCTCACCTTCTCCCCGAAGCCAGGGTACACTACTTTAACCACCCACCAGGTAGATACTCCGGGACAAGCTCCCTTGCGCCAGGCTCCGTACCGAATCCCCGAAGCAGTTAGGACAGGAATGAAGAAGGAGATCGATGAGATGCTCCAGCTCAGGGTAATTGAGCCCTCCGATAGTCCCTGGGCCTCCCCAGTTGTCTTGGTGCCCAAGAAAGATGGGACCACCCGGTTCTGCGTAGACTATCGGAGGCTCAATGAAAATACCGTGACGGACGCTTACCCTATGCCCAGGGTAGACGAGCTACTCGATCGTATAGCCAGGGGAAATTACCTGACCACTATTGACCTCTGCAAAGGTTACTGGCAGATTCCCCTGGCCCCGGAGGCTATCCCCAAGTCGGCATTCGTCGGCATTCGTTATATCAGTTTAGGGTAATGCCGTTTGGGATGAAGAATGCCCCAGCTACATTCCAGCGCTTGGTGGATAGGCTCCTGGATGGCTTCCAGAGTTTTGCTTGCGCCTACCTGGACGACATAGCGATCCACAGTGAGTCCTGGGAGGACCACTTAGCTCATGTGGGAATGGTTCTGGATCAGATCCGGGCTGCTGGCCTGACTCTGAAGCCAGAAAAATGCCACTTTGGGATGGCCGAGGTACAGTACCTGGGTCACCGGGTGGGGTGTGGAAAGCAGCGACCAGAGCCGGCCAAAATAGAAGCTGTCGCCAATTGGCCCACCCCCATCACTAAGACTCAGGTCCTAGCCTTCCTGGGCACGGCAGGGTACTATAGACGGTTCGTACCAGACTACAGCACACTTGCCAAACCCCTGACTGACTTGACCAAGAAGAACTTACCTCGACAGGTCCTGTGGTCTCCCCACTGTGAAACGGCTTTCCAGGCTCTCAAAAATGCTCTAATTAACGCTCCTGTCTTGGCGGCCCCAGCCCTTAACAAACGTTTTATCGTCCATACAGATGCTTCCATGTTCGGGCTGGGAGCCGTCCTCAGCCAAGTAGGCGAAGATGGAGGGGAGCATCCAGTTGCCTACATCAGCCGGAAGCTCCTGCCCCGCGAAGTCAGCTATGCAGCGGTCGAAAAGGAGTGTTTGGCTTTGGTGTGGGCATTAAAGAAATTGACTCCCTATTGATATGGTCAGGAGTTCACTCTGGTCACCGACCATAACCCGTTGGTGTGGCTGAACCGGGTCTCTGGAGATAACGGCAGGCTATTACGTTGGAGCTTATCGTTGCAAACCTTCAATTTCACCATTACTTACAGACCTGGGAAACAGAATGGCAACGCCGACGGGTTGTCCAGACAAACCGACCTCAGCCCCGCATAACCAGCGGTCTGGACAGCCTTAGTCTGCCCCGAAAAGGGGTCAGACCGTGTCTGCCAGAGTGTTCCACAGAAAGGGAGCAATGTTACAGAAGCATTAGTTATTTTGTTGTGAAGAGCTTATTTCCCAGCAGCAATGCCTGAACCAGCAAGCCAGCGCCTAAGAAGGGCTCCAAGAAAACCGTAACAAGTTTAATTTCATAAAGAGTTAACTCTTTTTTTTCAGCTTTTAGAAACTATTGTCTAATCACCCCTGGAGCCAGACTGCTAATTGATAAGATGAACTTGTAAACTTGTTATCTTAAGTACTGTAATCCTATTGTGGCCTGTCAAAGGACAGTGCTCTCTATCTAAATGTGTGATGGGGGATTTTGTGCTTCCCCCCCTCTCCCCCTGGGAGTGCCCTGTGTGCATGTAACCTTAATAAAAAGCAGGCTGGGCATCCCAGTCCTGAGTTCTTGTTTTGACCCTCAATCGCAGCGTTGACTCGTTTTTGTGGGCAGAAGGGTATCCTAGCTGTACTGCAGCTAAGGGAGATTATTCTATATTTGCGAGACTCATATAGAATACTATGGAAAGCAGCTTCTCCCCTCTTTAGCAATAGGGATCCAGGCTACTAAGCGGTCCATCTCTCAGTGAGACTAAGGGTAACCGTAACACTCCCATTCGTGTACTTCTTTACTTATGTTCAAGTCTTCCTCCCATTTTACCATTATCATGGATTTAGTTCTGTTTGGGGGCGTCTGCAGTGTTATGTATATTTTAGAGATATTGTGTTTGGTCCTTGTAGGATTTGTGCTATAGGTCTCTAAGACCGTAGATTGTCCCTTTTTTGAATTTTTCAGGAATAAGTGCAAGGAGGAGTTTAACTGAAGATGTAGGTACCAGTGGAGCTTTATAGGAATCAGTTTTGTCTGTAACTGGGTAAAAGGAAGCACCTGTCCCCCCCTGTATCATGTCCGCTACTCTGTAGAGCCCCTTGTTTTCCCATTTGGCCACTAGTCTGCGGGAGTCTCCTGATAAGAGGCATCTAATTGGTGTCATGAGAGAATATTCCGGGAACAAGTCTGCTCTTTTAAGTGTTTGTGTCCAAGTCTTTATGGTCAGGTCCGTGGTGTATGTTTTAGTATGTGTCTTAGTTGGGTGAGTAGTTTGCGCGTCCCATAGAATTGAGTCTCTTTCCTCCCACCCCCCCAGTTCCATCTCCAAGAATACCCAGGTGGCCTCTTCCAACCTTCTCAGGAGACAGGAGTCTTGGGCTAGCCTGGCGGCTTTATAGTATTCCAAGAGATCTGGAGCTCCCACTCCCCCCGCTGCTCTACTCCTACAAACCACCTGTTTTGCTATTCTGGCCGATTTCGGCCCTCTTATAAAAGCTAGTATTTCAGCCTGTATTTGAACAAAATCTGTTTTGATCAATTTAATGGGGAGAGCCCGAAAAAGGTATAATATACGTGGGAGTATGTTCATTTTGACCAACGCTACTCTTCCCATCCAGGAAAAGCCGCACATCCGCCACCCCGAAAGGTCTTTTCTAAATTGGTTAAGGAGTGGAGTATAGTTGTATTTATACAACTGTTGCATCTGAACCGGAAGATTGATACCTAGATATCTTATTGTTTTAGGAGCCCACCGAAACTCAAAGTTAAGTTCTATTATTTTCCGTGTGTGTGGGGGAATGGCCACCGGGAGGAGCTCGCTTTTTTCCACATTTATTTTATAACCCGATATATTTGAGAATTCACTTAGTAACAAATGTAGATTAGGAAGCGATATGAGCGGCTTAGTAATGGTGAGCAAGATGTCGTCCGCAAATAAAGATATTTTGTATTCAGAGTGGGCTGCTTGAACTACCGATATGTCCGGATGTGCCCGAATTTTGGCTGCCAGCGGTTCAATACAGAGGGCGAACAACAGGGGCGACAGAGGGCACCCCTGTCTCGTCCCGCTCAGTATGGGGAAAGAGTTGGACCTATACCCCCCTGAAGTTACTTGGGCCCGTGGGTTGGAGTATATAGCCCGCAGAGCGGACAGAAAGGTGTCCTCCATGACTGCAAACATATATTTCCAGTCTATTCTATCAAACGCCTTCTCCGCATCCAGTGATAGGATCAGAGAAGGCGTCTGTGTTTTTTCTAGGTGGTGAACTAAGTTAATCACTCGTCTGATGTTATCTGGGGCTTCTCTATGCTGTCTAAACCCCACTTGGTCAGGGTGGATTATAGATGGCATGATTGGTTTGAGGCGGTTGGCTAAGATTTTGGTAAAGATCTTAAGATCCTGGTTAATTAAAGATATGGGACGATAGTTTCTGCATTTTTTGTGGTCCTTATCTGGTTTGGGAATAACTACTATTTTTGCATCTAACAACTCCCGGGGGATGGGGTTACCCTCCAGAATGAAATTACAAAACTTGGTTAAGTGGGGGACGAGTGTGCTTTTGAAAAGTTTATAATATTCTCCTGGGAAACCATCGGGGCCTGCTGCTTTCCCCGGTTTCAAATCTTTAATGGCCCCTAGGATCTCTACAGGAGTTATCTGGGCATCAAGGGCGTCTCTTTGTTCTATTGTGAGCAATGTCAGTCTGCAGTCATTTAAGAATTTTCCCGTTTGGGTCGTTGTCTCCGTGTTATGAGTCACCTTTTCCCCGTCATAGAGTTTGCCATAAAAATTAGCAAAGGTATCAACTATCTCCTGGGGGTGGGAGGTCAGAGTCCCCTTTTCTGTTTCTATTGAGGGTATCGCTGATGCTCTACATCTCTCCCTAATCCTATGTGCCATAAATCTGTCTGGCTTGTTCGCATAGATAAAGTACTGCGATTTAAGTCGTTGCGCCGCCCTTGCTGCTTGTGTATTTAACAGTGTAGTTAGAGATTGTTTCCTATCTTGTAGGGCTCGTAGCGCCGCTGGGCTCTTGGTCAATTTGTGCTGTCTCTCCAATACTTCGATATCTTTGTGTAATTGCGCTATGTGGGTTCTATATTTCTTGGTATTTTTAGCTTTGAGTTGGATCAATAGACCCCTAATCACTGCTTTATGAGCAGCCCAGGAGTACATAGGGTTTGTGGTGGAGTCGGTGTTAATAGTCCAGAATTCAGTCATGGCACGGAGTATGTCATTATGATCTTGGTTGGCTCTTAGCAAGGTAGTGTCGTATGTCCAAGTCCTGGTCCTATTAATATCCCTTAATCCTTCTAGGTCAGCCGAAATTATGGAATGGTCCGACCACACGCAGGCGTGTATACTTGAACTACGTAACATGGGTTGCAATATCTGGCTTATATAGATGTAGTCAAGTCTAGTGTAGGAGTCATGTGCAGCTGAATAAAAGGTAGTGTCTGTGGTTGTACCATATAGCGTGTTCCATGTGTCTCTAAGAGTGTGTGGTGCAAACGAATCTTGTATGTCTTTGACAATGCGGTTGTGTCTGTGATGTTTAGGAGTCAATATTTTGATGCGTGGAGATTGAATAGGGGTCATGGTTATGTTAAAGTCTCCTGCTAATATAATCTTAGTTTGTGACCAGTCTGTCAAGAGACGAGCCACGTTGGCAAAAAATGTGTGCTGGTTATCACTGGGGGCATATATGTTACACAGGGTGACCTCACTGTCCAGGATCACTATTAAGTATCTACCCTCAGGGTCGGCTAGTGTGCTGTCATGATGGAACCCCACCGAAGAATGTATCAAGATAGACACTCCTCGAGTCTTCTTGGGTGCTGTGGCGTGGTAGTGTGTGGTGAATTGCTTTGTCCAATATTTCGGGGGGCTGTCTCTAAGAAAGTGTGTTTCTTGCAGAAACACTATATTGGCGTTCAGTGCCCTATATTGATTCATTGCCATCCTCCGTTTAATGTCAGTATTGAGACCACGAACGTTGTGAGAAATCAGTCTAATTCTATTGTTCATAGGTGTTTGTGTAGGTTTGCGTATACGTGAGTGATGGGTTATGCAAATATATGTGGCCTAGACAGTGAATTATCTTACCCCAGGACATCTGGTCCGCTGTGGTGGATTGTAGTTTATGAGTCTCAATTTCGGAGGGATAGCTTAGAGGGGGAGAAAGAAGAGCAAAGGATAAATAACAACAAATCAAACATTCAACATTCAATTGGTCCCTAACAGTGGGACAACTTAACAGTGCCCGAAGGCATCTTAAAGGTTGTGTGATATACACTCAACCTTAGGTATTGGGGGGCATCCGCCCATTTCTCTGAAATATTAGCAGGGCGAGAATAATCGCAGAGTGCGACTACCTCCTAACCAACTAGGGTAAGTGATGGTAATATTAATATCTGTCCATGACATGATGTTAAACCTATGTGGTTCAGATAGCTGATGGGGATCAGTTCCCTAGCATGGTTAATGGCACTTAAGCGTTGAAGTCTCATATCTATGAAGAATCTTTGTGGTTTCCTCCTTTCTCCAAGTCTCTTGTTGCAAGAGAGGAAACCCAAGAGGAAAAAAAAAAAGAAAGGAGTTCACGATACCTTGTCTCTGAGTTCATTGGTTTTTTGCCTCTTGTTGTTGACCTTCTGCCAGGTCAATTGGGTATTAGAGCTCACTGAGGGTTCCTTCCGTGGTGGTGGTGAATCTTGTTCCGGAAGGGTTGGTGGCTCCAGGCCCAGTAGGCCACATACCTCCGGAATATCCTCTTGGTTTTTAATATTTATTGTTTTAGAGTCCTTGAGAATGCTTAAGATAAAGGGGAATCCCCATCTATAAGGAATTTGTTGTTTGCGCAAGATGGTAGTTAGTGGTCTTAGTGATCCCCTTCGTTGTAGAGTGTGCAGACTCAGATCTTGGAAAAATTGTACTATATTTCCCTGAAATTTAAAAGTAGGGTTTTTCCTAGAGGCCTGCAGTATTTTTTCTTTATCAGGAAAGAATGTCAACTTAACTATTGCATCTCTTGGGGGTATTCCGTTTTTGGTTTTAGCTTTAAGAGCTCTGTGTGCCCTCTCCACGTGGAATGTGTATTCAGGGGGTGAGCCTGTTATCTGACTGAAGAGTTGTGCAATGTATGCTGGGATGTTTTGATTTGTGACATCTTCTGGGATTCCTTTTAACCTAATATTGTTTCTTCTGCTCCTGTTCTCTAAATCTTCCATCTTATCCTGTATGTCCTGTAGGAGCTGTTGTTGGTTAGAGACAGTTTGCGCTATTTCATCTACGTTTTCCACCATCGCATCTTTTTGGTCTTCCAATATATCGATTCTGTTTCCCATATCTGTGAGATCAGACTTAATTTCAGCTAGGCTGGATGTTACTGACGTGTGTATGGAATCTATCTTCTCCCACAGCTTTTCAAAGTTATCCGTTAGATCTTTTTTGGATACTAGGGAGTGTAGATCCGCTCTAGTGATAGGGGATTGATCTTCATTGGGTGGTTGGGAGGGTTGATCCAGTTCTTCGTCTGTCTCCATGTCTTTGTTACTTTTGGGTGGATGAGAGGCTTTAAAAAAAGAGGATACTGACGAAGGAGTGTTTGGGTTAATTATTTTCTCTCCCTTCCCTCCTCTCCTTGTAGCCATTGCTTTGATATGTTGATTATAGCAGCTATTGAATCTAGTGGTGTTAGAAAGGATGGTCACTTTTGTGGTTTAGGGTGGTCAAAAAGTTCCTTATCTTTCTCTGTCTCAGGATATGGTGGAGCACAGCTCAAGGAGCAATAGATTCCCCCAAATAAGGTTAATGTTTCAAGAGAGTTGGGGCAGAAGGAGAGAAGAGGCAAAAAGAGAAAAAGGGGGGGAGGTAAAATCCCCCACTAAGGTATGGTTGTATATTAGTGGTTCTTCTTCATTTAAATGACAGACAACGCCCTGCTAAGTCTCTTTTGCAGCGTATGTAGAGGCAAATGTCCCCCCACTCTGTTACAATAGACTACATATCACTTAGATGGGGTTTAAAGTTGTGGAAAGTGTACTCCCTTAGCATGCAGTTAAATGTAATGTCCAGTGGGGTGCTGGATAAGCCCCAAATAGTGTTAAGAGAAAAATTCCCCCTTTAAGTTTTGCTTGTAGTGAGGAGGCTTAGTATCTGTCAGAGCAGGTCAAGGCAGAACCACATTCAAGGTGTGTATTTCAGTTTAAGTATTTAACCTTTGGGATTATCAGGGTGTGTGAAGCTTTTGCCTCAAAGGTTAACAGTTCTCTGTTGCAGCACAGTCCTTGGCTTGTAAGCTCTATTCTCAGTGTCCAATTTCTACAGTGGATTAGTAGTTGTGATTATTTCAGGGGGTACCTGGGAGAGGCGGTGGCGAGGGGACTAGTGGAGCTTAGGTATATTTATGGTAGGGGTCAAAGCAACGTTATTTCTGCAGTTACTAATAGGGTCTTAGCAGTGTGTCCCTTGATTTTTATTTCCTGAAGCTCTGTTTTAATGGCCACTGACAGTCTGGTGTTTATTGGGCTTCTCTGGGAGCAAGTGGGGCCCTGGACCAGATCGTATGGTATGCCTTAGACTGTGGGCCACCCCACCTCCTCAATCTCCTCCCCAGGTCCCCCCTACCTTCAGAAGATTGTTCCTCCCTGCTGTTGTGTGGATCCGATGACACCCGGCACTACCGGCGGCTTCTTTGCCGTCTCTCTAGGCCCTGCACGGGCGAGGTACGGTAACCCAAGCAAGATGGCGGATCTTTGCGCCAATTCTCAGCGCGGCTTCAGCACTCCGCTATATCGGGTCAGCGAGCAGGTTCCGCCGGAGACCAGGCAACACCAGTCCTGATCTGGTAATCTTGAGGTTCTGTTGTGGGGTGTAATCCGCCCGGTCTGCGCTGCAACATGCAGGTAATTCCTTCTCACACACTGCCGGGCCGGGTGGTGTTAAAAGTGTCCGGTGCGTAGTTGTTCACCCCCAATATAGCTGGGGTACCCTTTACAAGTCTTGAGGGGTAATCCGGTTCTGAATTAGCCTGGGTTTTATTGCAAAAAACCCGGTTTTATTGCCCAAAATCAGGGAGCTCTCACTCTGTGCGTCTGCTTCCTTTGGTTGCTAGCTCCGCCTCCCTTGTAATACATTTTTAAAGGGACATAAGAGTGCAAAAAGGAAATGCTATGTTACAGCATTGTAACTATGTGCTTAAAACCTGCAAAAGGATTAAACACATAGATAAAGTCAGATTCAAATAAAAAATGCACTACTGGGATATAGCTGAACACACAACCTATACAAAGGGCATTTGTAAGTGTCAGGGTTTTTTCCCTGCTTTGTTTGCCATGTGCTGCTAGCAGCCATTTTACTCACCTCTCTTGCTGACTCTGGTGCATACTGTGTGATGCTGCTCATTACCTGCACTTTCTTTTATGACCAGACTGGTGTACATCATCAGTGTGAGACAGGATGCAGTCTCATAATTGTGATGTCATTACTTATTATTTAAAGGGCCTCTGTTCAGTATGCTTTGCCCTTCCGTTGTCTCAGACCTGTTTGTGAGAGCTCCTGTGTATTACCTGGCTGTCTAACGTCCCTCCTGATTCCTGATCCCTGGCTTGTTCCTGACTCTGCTGTT
This sequence comes from Bombina bombina, assembly GCF_027579735.1. NCBI lineage: Eukaryota > Metazoa > Chordata > Amphibia > Anura > Bombinatoridae > Bombina > Bombina bombina. The sequence goes on along the minus strand of NC_069499.1, from coordinate 804,831,886 downwards.
CTCCTTGTTCCTGATTCCGGCTCGTCTGACTACTCGCTTTGGCTCCTGACTCGGCTCGTCTGACTATACGCTTTGGCTCCTGACTCGGCTCGTCTGACTACCAGCTCTGGTTTTGATTCCTTGCTTGTTATTTGTCTTGTGGACTTTTTATTATTTTTTGCTATTAATAAAGGTATGATTATTTTTGCACTTCTCATCTCAGTCTGATTCCTGGAACTCTGACATTACGCAAGGGCCATGAATCCTAATGGTGCTAATAATCCACCTTTACCTGCCATAATTTCCAGTATGGATGAACAGGATCACTGCTTCGATCAATTTGCACTAGCCCTGCAAACCCAGCTGACTCGCACTGCACATTTGGACCAAAGTGTCCCGCAAGTTATGGCTGCTTCTGTTTCCGCTGCTGCACCTAGTCCTACCAGGAGCATGTCCGGTTCTGCACCTCTACCTCAGCGATATGGAGGCGATCCTAATCAGTGCAGAGGGTTTTTGAAACAGGTGGGCATTTACTTTGAGATGTTACCTCAGGCGTTTCCCTCTGACAGAGCTAAGGTGGGATTTCTTATCTCGTTACTCTCTGACACAGCTCTTGCCTGGGCTAATCCCTTGTGGGAGACTGTAAGGGATTCATCTCTTTTCATGCTGTACCTTTAAGAAAGTGAACTCACTAGCCCTATTTAAGGCACCTCCCAACAGAACTCATTGCTTGGTAATTTGTTGCTCAGTGACAAGCTGCTTCTGAAGAGACCTAGCCATTTATACAACATTGTATTTAATTACATTACTCTCTAAACTCACCTTGAGTTTCTACTTGCTTGAATCTACCTGCTTATGCTCTTGTGTGGTAAGAGCCTTTCACCGTTAATTTCAATCAGAGATCTCTCTGTCTCTCCTGTATTGAAGTTACTCCCTGCAGCGTGTGACGTCACGCCCGACATTCTCCCACCGCGGCTGAGTCTCCGGCTCTCTCTGGTACCGCTGGGACTGTTTGCTGTCTGGTAACAGTATTACTCTGCTCATTGCCACCTCCTGTAATACTGGTCTGTATATTTTGCATTATACGAACTGCATGTACTACTATCGATCAATTTGTACTAGCCCTGCAAACCCAGCTGACTCGCACTGCACATTTGGACCAAAGTGTCCCGCAAGTTATGGCTGCTTCTGTTTCCGCTGCTGCACCTAGTCCTACCAGGAGCATGTCCGGTTCTGCACCTCTACCTCAGCGATATGGAGGCGATCCTAATCAGTGCAGAGGGTTTTTGAAACAGGTGGGCATTTACTTTGAGATGTTACCTCAGGCGTTTCCCTCTGACAGAGCTAAGGTGGGATTTCTTATCTCGTTACTCTCTGACACAGCTCTTGCCTGGGCTAATCCCTTGTGGGAGACTGTCAGGGATTCATCTCTTTTCATGCTGTACCTTTAAGAAAGTGAACTCACTAGCCCTATTTAAGGCACCTCCCAACAGAACTCATTGCTTGGTAATTTGTTGCTCAGTGACAAGCTGCTTCTGAAGAGACCTAGCCATTTATACAACATTGTATTTAATTACATTACTCTCTAAACTCACCTTGAGTTTCTACTTGCTTGAATCTACCTGCTTATGCTCTTGTGTGGTAAGAGCCTTTCACCGTTTATTTCAATCAGAGATCTCTCTGTCTCTCCTGTATTGAAGTTACTCCCTGCAGCGTGTGACGTCACGCCCGACATTCTCCCACCGCGGCTGAGTCTCCGGCTCTCTCTGGTACCGCTGGGACTGTTTGCTTTCTGGTAACAGTATTACTCTGCTCATTGCCACCTCCTGTAATACTGGTCTGTATATTTTGCATTATACGAACTGCATGTGCTACTACAACTTCATTTATCTGCAAGCTTGCCATATTAACTGTGTAACTAACGCTCACACTTGCTGGGGAATTAACTCTGCTTTTGCTGACAAATAGGTTTAGTATGCCTCAAACTATTTCCTCTGCTTACTAACTTGAATACTAATAACTTTGACAAAGATACATATTGCTACAATTTGTTCATAACAGACTTCCTAAGCATACTCTAGTAATTATCAAACTTACCTTCAATTCTGCTTGCAAATGACTGTATAAATTCATTTACACCAGCTTCATAAGATCAACACAGCTACTTATGTTTACATTGGACAAGTTTGGATATAACTAAATATTCATTCTCAAAATCTGGATTATACTATATTCTCAGCTTGGTTAGTTTCATTCATATAACTAAGTGCTGTGTGATTGCTGGTGTGTTTGTTAAAGCCTTTTGTATATATTTTATGTTTGACTGCTTGTGTGACTGAATCAAGGCACCTGCAGTATTTAACTCTTTCACTACTATTGAGTTGCTAATCTCTATCAATACTCTCCTTCCTGCTGCCAGCAGTATTTGTTGCGTGAAGGTTCCGTATTCACTCAGCTACCCTGCTGTAGTGACCCTCAGATCAATGAGCATATCAGGGTTCCCTTAAGTTCAATCTGTGGGAATCCGAGGTAAGGTGTGAGACTGAGTGGTCCTACATTGGCAGTAAGTTGTTGTAGTAGTGTTATCTATAAAAACTTAGCAAATCCTAACATATTACCAAGCCATAAAAAGAATACTACTAACAGCTTAAATCATGGACATAAGTGAACTGTCCAGGAGAGTTGGTTCTCTAGCCCAGAGTATGGATCACATGATTCAAGGCTTAAGGGATATTCAATTAGAGAATCAGAATATAATTTTTTTTTATTAATGATCACCTTGCTAACAAGACTCCCAATGTTGAGCCAACCCCAGAACCCATTGTTAGTCCGCCTGAAAAGTTCTCTGGGGACAGATCTATGTTCAGGGATTTCAGGAATTCCTGCACCCTGCTTTACTTTGAAACCTAAGTCATACCCAACTGACAGGATTAGAGTTTTAACTGTAATTTCATTTCTCAGAGGTCAGGCCAGGTCTTGGGCCAATGCCTTTTATGAAAAGGATGACCCCATTTTAAATTCCCTAGAAGAATTCTTCTCTGCTATGTCTCTCTTATACGAAGATCACAATAAGCAGAACACTGCTGAAACTGCCATTAGATCTTTAAGGCAGGGCAAAAGAATGGTAGAAGATTACATTACCGATTTCAAAAGATGGGCACCTGACACCCTTTGGAATATTCCTGCTCAAAGATGCAGTCAAGGATGAGTTGGCAAAGGGTGTGATCCCAGAGGACTTGGATGCCTTGATTACTCTCTCTATTGGTATAGATTGTCGACTTAGGGAAAGGAAGTCAGAAATATCTTTTACTGAGAATACCACCAGGAGGACTCCTAACTATCATCACTCAACTCCTTCCACAGTATCCACCAGATCCATTGAAGAACCCATGGATGTTGCAGTCATTAGGGGACCCTTAAGACCCGTAGAGAAAGCAAGGCGTAAGCTTCTAAACTTATGTTTATACTGTGCTGAAAAGAACCATGGAGTTAGGGACTGTCCCTCCCTGCTTCGACAAAAGAAGGGTAAGACTTCATCTAATGACCATACAGTTAATTTGGTTAACAGCATAAAATCTCATCTATCTATTTATGTCTCCCTACAGTGGTCCCATCAGAAGATAAATATTCAGGCCATAATTGACTCTGGGGCTTCTGGGAATTTTGCTGATAATACTTTTGTTGTTAATAATCACATACCACTAATAAAAAAGAATGTTGCACTAGCAATTCGTCTGGTTGACGGTTCATTTTTAAGCTCTGGTCCCATAACTCACCACACTATCCCACTCAATGTGGTTACCCCTTCAGGACACACAGAGCTTATTTCGTTTGATGTCCTTCCATCTTCTGTTTATCCAATAATCCTTGGGTTGAATTGGTTAATAAAACATAATCCCACTATATCGTTGTCTACAGCATCAGTGGTTTTCGATTCAAATCACTGTAAGCAATCCTGTTTTGACACACTTTGTCAAATCATTGAACATAAGTTACCAGAATGCTATAGTGAGTTTGCTGATGTTTTTGATAAAAAAGAGGCTGAGTCCTTGCCTCCACAAAGAGACTATGACTGTCCTATTGATCTTATACCTGGAAGCTCCATACCTTACGGTCACATATATCCGTTGTCACAGCCAGAGTTAAATCATTTAAAACAATATTTAGATGACAACTTGAAAAAAGGGTTTATTAGACCTTCCACCTCCTCTGCAGCTGCAGCAATGTTTTTTGTAAAAAATAAAGATGGCAGTCTCAGGCCTATCATCGATTATAGGCAGTTGAACAAATGCACAAAAAAGAACAGGTACCCCCTGCCCCTCATACCTGAACTTATTGAACGTTTACAAGGTGCCACAGTTTTTACTAAACTAGACCTCAGAGGTGCCTATAATTTGATCAGGATGAGGGCAGGGGATGAATGGTTAACTGCATTCCGTACAAGATACGGATTGTATGAATACACTGTAATGCCCTTTGGGTTGTGCAATGCCCCAGCGACATTTCAATGTTTTATAAATGATGTCTTCCATGACTTATTAGATGTCTGTATAGTCGTCTACTTGGATGACATTTTGGTTTACTCAAATTCTCTAGAGGCTCATATTGTACATGTCAAACAAGTGTTAACACGTTTAAGGGCGCACCATCTCTATGCAAAACTTGAAAAGTGTATTTTTAACACAAACACCATATCATTCCTTGGATATTGCATTTCACCAGCTGGAATTTCAATGGAGTCGAGCAAAGTGGACGCTATCACAAACTGGCCTATTCCACGTAATAAAAAAGATGTCCAAAGATTCCTTGGCTTTGCGAACTTTTATAGAAAGTTCATTAAAAATTTCTCTCTTATAGTCAGACCCCTTACTACGCTAACACATAAACAGGTTAAGTTTGTCTGGAATCAAGATGCCGATCATTCCTTCAATACTCTAAAAAGTAAATTTATCTCAGCCCCTATATTACAATTCCCAGATCCCACATGTCAATTTACGCTTGAAGTTGATGCTTCTGAGTCTGCTGTAGGGGCTGTTCTATCTCAGAGACACTCTGATAAAGAACCTTTGCATCCTGTCTCCTACTATTCTAGAACCATGAGTTCAGCGGAGATTAATTATGGAATCGGTGATAAGGAACGTCTTGCAATCAGAGCAGCTTTGGAGTTTTGGCGACACCTCCTGGAGGGTGCAACATATCCAATCACTATCTATACTGATCACCGTAATTTAGAATATTTAAAATCAAACAAGACCCTTACTGCACGCCAGGTTCGATGGAGTTTGTTTTTCTCTCGTTTTGATTATGTTATAACTTATAGACCAGGATCCAAAAATATGAAAGCCGATGCTCTCTCTAGAAAAGACCCCCGTCCTACTGATGTAGTTTCTCCTTCATCTATCATACCCTCGGATAGAATTATCTGTCTAACAACTGATTTTAAAACCACTCTACAAGAACATTTAAGGATTGATTCTTCTTTGGATCATTTAGATGTACTAAAACATTCAGACAACTTATATTACCATGGCACTCTATTGTATATACCTCCTTCTCTCAGGAATGAGGTACTTGCCTCTGCCCAAGACTCCTTGTTAGCTGGTCATCCTGGAGTTCATAGAACTGCTCATTTGCTTAAAAGGAATTATTGGTGGCCCAAGATGCCTGATACTATTCAACAGTACATTGAATCCTGCATTGTATGTACCACTAAGAAACATCAGCACAAGAGCCCCTATGGTTACCTTTTCTCCTTACCAGTACCAGATAGACCTTGGGCAGCAATTGCTATGGATTTCATTGTTGACTTACCTTCATCTGCTAATTATAATACAATACTAGTAGTAGTGGACTTATTCTCTTATTCTCTAAAATGGCACATTTCTTACCACATAGAGGATTACCTACAGCATCAGAAACTGCCTCACTTTTTCTGAATCAGATTGTGAAATTACATGGTTTACCCGAGTCAATTACCACAGATAGAGGTACGCAATTCACTTCAAGGTTTCAACTGTGCTCCTCTCTCAATATTTCCAAACGATTGAGTACCGCCTATCATCCACAAACGAATGGTCAAACAGAGAGGACAAATCAAACATTAGAGCAATATCTTCGTTGCTACTGCACCCAACAACAAGATAACTGGCATCCTCTACTTGCTACTGCCGAATTTGCCCATAATAATGCTCTGAATTCTTCAACTAAAATGACACCATTTTATATCAACTATGGATTTCATCCCTCATATTACCCAAATCAGATCAACAATTCCGATATGCCTATAGTCAATGACCTTGTTAACTCCATTGCCACCAATTTCACAACATTGAAACAAGTCTTACAAGAAGCTCAGGCTGTTCAGAAACACCACTATGATCTACGTAGATCCAAGCCCCCAGATTACAAAATTGGCGACAAAGTCTGGTTAAGCACTAAACATCTTAGGTTACAAGTCCCTTCTAAAAAACTGGCTTCTTTATATTTAGGGCCTTATCTGATAAAAAAGGTCATCAATGTTAATGCTGTAACACTTCAGCTACCGGATTCTCTGAAGATACATCCCATATTCCACGTTTCACTCTTAAAACCGTATTGTACAATGAGAGACACAATTCAGAATGACACGGTGGATCCTTCAGTTACTGATGGCACGGAGTATGAAGTTGAGTCTATCTTAGACTCTCGTTACCATCGTAATCAACTCCAATATTTTGTCAGTTGGAAAGGGTTTGGTCCGGAGGAGGACTCTTGGGAACCCTCCACTCATGTCTCTGCTCCCCGTCTTGTCTGCTTGTTTCATCGAAGAAATCCTGACCGCCCTGGTCCTTGATCCGCGGAGCGGCTCCTTGGGGGGGTGTCCTGTCAGGGATTCATCTCTTTTCATGCTGTACCTTTAAGAAAGTGAACTCACTAGCCCTATTTAAGGCACCTCCCAACAGAACTCATTGCTTGGTAATTTGTTGCTCAGTGACAAGCTGCTTCTGAAGAGACCTAGCCGTTTATACAACATTATATTTAATTACATTACTCTCTAAACTCACCTTGAGTTTCTACTTGCTTGAATCTACCTGCTTATGCTCTTGTGTGGTAAGAGCCTTTCACCGTTTATTTCAATCAGAGATCTCTCTGTCTCTCCTGTATTGAAGTTACTCCCTGCAGCGTGTGACGTCACGCCCGACATTCTCCCGCCGCGGCTGAGTCTCCGGCTTTTTCTGGTACCGCTGGGACTGTTTGCTGTCTGGTAACAGTATTACTCTGCTCATTGCCACCTCCTGTAATACTGGTCTGTATATTTTGCATTATACGAACTGCATGTGCTACTACAACTTCATTTATCTGCAAGCTTGCCATATTAACTGTGTAACTAATGCTCACACTTGCTGGGGAATTATATCTGCTTTTGCTGACAAATAGGTTTAGTATGCCTCAAACTATTTCCTCTGCTTACTAACTTGAATACTAATAACTTTGACAAAGATACATATTGCTACAATTTGTTCATAACGGACTTCCTAAGCATACTCTAGTTATTATCAAACTTACCTTCAATTCTGCTTGCAAATGACTGTTTGTATAAATTCAATTACACCTGCTTCATAAGATAAGTGCTGTGTGATTGCTGGTGTGTTTGTTAAAGCCTTTTGTATATATTTTATGTTTGACTGCTTGTGTGACTGAATCAAGGCACCTGCAGTATTTAACTCTTTCACTACTATTGAGTTGCTAATCTCTATCAATACTCTCCTTCCTGCTGCCAGCAGTATTTGTTGCGTGAAGGTTCCGTATTCACTCAGCTACCCTGCTGTAGTGACCCTCAGATCAATGAGCATATCAGGGTTCCCTTAAGTTCAATCTGTGGGAATCTGAGGTAAGGTGTGAGACTGAGTGGTCCTACTTTGGCAGTAAGCTGTTGTAGTAGTGTTATCTATAAAAACTTAGCAAATCCTAACAGAGACTAATAAACCTGTGATTTCAAATTACCCTGAATTTGTGGCCTCCTTTCAAAGGGTATTTGATGTTCTGGCTCGCTTCTCCTCTGCTGCTAAAAGACTCATGTCCATTCAGCAAGGTACAAGATCTGTTGCTCAGTATTCCATTGAGTTCCGTACGCTTGCCGCAGAGGTATGTTGGAACAATGAATCCCTTGTTGCCGCCTTCTTTCATGAGCTCTCTGATGCAATTAAAGGCGAAGTTGCTGCTAGAGATTTACCAGTAGATCTCGAGGCATTGGTGTCTTTTTTTTATCCTAATTGACATCAGACTAAGTGAGATGCCCTCTTTCAAGGAGCGCTTGCGGAAGCCCCCTGTTCCGTTGTCTCCTACGTGTTTGTTCCCATCCATGCCTCCCTCTCCTCCCATGCCTCCTGGTCCAGAGTCACCAGGTACTGAAAAGCCAATGCAGTTGGGATTCACGCGTCTCTCTGCGGTGGAGAGGGCATTTAGGAGGAGGGAGGGGCTCCAAAAGCACAATCCCAGTCTTGACTGGCGCAGGTCCGAAATTTTGACATGGTCTCCGCAATGTATTTCTACTTGTCTTTGGAAACCAGTTAATGTCTTGTGCACTTCTTCAGTATCTCAATTTTCAGAGTACCGAGAGTTCCTAGAGGTTTTTGACAAGGTGCGTGCCGGTACGTTGCCTCCTCACCGGTCTTACGATTGTGCCATAGACCTGCAACTCGGAGCCATTCCTCCTCGAGGTTGGGTTTACCCTCTGTCTGTTGCGGAAAATTGTGCTATGGAGGAGTATGTTGCTCATGCTCTGTTGTGGGGGATCATCTGCAAATCCTCCTCTCCTGCAAGGGCTGGCTTCTTCTTTGTGAAGAAAAAGGGTGGCGAGTTAAGACCATGCATCGATTATAGGGGTCTTAATCGTCTTACCATTAAGAATGCTTACCCTATTCCGCTCATTACGGAACTCTTTGACTGCCTCAAGGGAGCTACGGTCTTTACTAAACTTGATTTGAGAGAGCGTACAATCTCGTTAGGATCAAGAAGGGCCACGAATGGAAAACCGCATTTAACACCAGGAGCGGGCATTATGAGTATGTTGTAATGCCCTTTGGCCTATGTAATGCTCCTGCTGTTTTCCAGGAATTTATTAATGATGTCCTATGAGACATGTTGCAACAGTGTGTTGTGGTGTACTTAGACGACATCCTCATACACTCACCCACACTTGAGGCTCATCGTTCTTCAGAGACTACGTGAGAACGGCCTGTTTTGTAAACTCGAGAAATGTGAGTTCCATCAGACTCAAGTAACCTTCCTAGGTTATGTTATCTCCATTGCAGGGTTCTCCATGGATCCTGACAAGTTATCTGCAGTTCCGCAGTGGCCTCGCCCAGTAGGTCTTCGTTCTATTCAACGTTTTTTGGGGTTCGCCAATTACTATAGAAAGTTTATTAAAAACTTTTCTTCCTTGGTCAAACCTATCATTGACATGATCCGTAAAGAGAATGATCCACTCCATTGGTCACCTACTGCTATTAAGGCCTTTGATAGTCTTAAGACTGCCTTTGCTGCCGCTCCAGTTCTGGCTCCTTTCGTTCTTGAGGTCGATGCATCTGAGACTGGAATAGGTGCCCTCTTGTCTCAACGTCCTACACCTGACGGTTCCTTGCATCCGTGTGGTTTATTTTCTAAGAAATTGTCTCCAGCGGAGTGGAATTATGAAATTGGCGACAGGGAATTACTGGCCATAATTTTGGCACTCAGGGAATGGAGGCATTGTCTCGAGGGTACTAGCGTGCCAGTGCTCATTCTTACTGACCACAAGAATTTAACTTATCTATCTGAAGCAAAAAGTTTGTCGCCCCGACAAGCCAGATGGGCGCTATTTTTGTCTCGGTTTAATTATGTGGTCTCCTACCTGCCTGGTAATAAGAATGTTATGGCTGATGCCCTTTCTCAACAATTTTTGCCTCTGTCAAAGGAGGCGTCTGTACCTATTCCAGTTATACCTCCTGACCATATTTTGGCTACCATACGTACTAATTTGACTTCTCCCTTGGGGAGGAGATCCTGGCTGCACAAACCAATGCCCCTCCTGAGAAACCTAGTGGTAAGTGTTTTGTTCCTGAGAATCTTCGAACTAAACTTTTGCACACTTAACACTATCCTAAAGCCACAGGTCACCCAGGCAAGAACTAAATGATTTGGTCTGTCACTGGACAATTATGGTGGCCAGGTCTGCGTATGTTGCCTCCTGCTCAGTTTGTGCACAGAATAAGACTCCTTGACGTCTTCCTGTGGGTCTTCTTCAACCTATTGCTAATGGTGAGCGTCCTTGGACACATCTGTTGCCTACCGCTCAGGAGCTTGCTTCAGTTTTTGCCCGGGAGGTCTTCCGTTTACATGGGTTTCCCAAGAAGATAGTGTCAGACAGGGGTAGCCAGTTTGTCTCCAGATTTTGGTGTTCTTCTTGTGCTCAAATGGGGATCCAGCTTTCCTTCTCCTCGGCATATCACCCTCAATCCAATGGGGCTGCGAAATGGTCTAATCAAGCTCTGGAACAGCTCCTCCATTGCTATGTCTCAGATCACCACAATAATTGGTCGTAACTGTTACCTTGGGCAGAGTTTGCTCGTATTAGTTCTATTAATGCTTCCTCCAAGTTATCCCCGTTCATGGCGAATTATGGGTTTTTAACCATCCTTGATGCCCGATTCATTCATGTCTCAGGGTATTCCGGCTTTGGAGGAGCATCTCCGGCAACTCCGTTCCACGTGGGTGCAGATTCAGGATTGCCTTCATCGTTCTATGCAGCACCAAAAGTTCCAGGCTGATCGTAAGCGTCTGCCCGCGACTTCCTACCAGGTTGGTGAGAGAGTTTGGCTGTTCTCCCGCAACTTGAACCTTCGTGTGCCTTCCAATAAACTGTCTCTCTGTTATGTTGGTCCTTTTCGAATACTTTGACGGGTCAATCTTGTGGCCTACTCTCTTGACCTTCCTCCTGCAATGCGCATATCCAATGTTTTTCATGTCTCCCTCTTGAAACCATTGGTTTGTAATTGGTTTACCACTGTGTTGCCTTGTCCCCGTCCTATCTTTGTTGACAACCATGAGGAGTATGAGGTCAGCAGCATCACTGACTCTCGTATGTCCAGTGGCCGCGTACAGTATTTAGTTCACTGGAGGGGCTACGGTCCGGAGGAGCGTTCATGGGTTCCCTCCTCTGATGTTCATGATTCCGCCCTCCCGCGTGCCTTCCATGCCCGTTTCCCCAATAAGCCTCTTGTCCTCCCACGGGGGAGGGGTCGTTGAGGGGAGGATGCTGTCAGGGTTTTTTCCCTGCTTTGTTTGCCATGTGCTGCTTGCAGCCATTTTACTCACCTCTCTTGCTGACTCTGGTGCATACTGTGTGATGCTGCTCGGACTGGACATCATCAGTGTGAGACAGGATGCATCAGAATTGTGATGTCATCACTTATTATTTAAAGGGCCTCTGTTCAGTATGCTTTGCCCTTGCATTGTCTCAGACCTGTTTGTGAGAGCTCCTGTGTATTACCTGGCTGTCTGACGTCCCTCCTGGTTCCTGATCCCTGGCTTGTTCCTGACTCTGGTGTTCTCCTTGTTCCTGATTCGGGCTCGTCTGACTACTCGCTTTGGCTCCTGACTCAGCTCGTCTGACTATTCGCTTTGGCTCCTGACTCGGCTCGTCTGACTACCAGCTCTGGTTTTGATTCCTTGCTTGTTATTTGTCTTGTTTGGACTTTATATTATTTTTTGCTATTAATAAAGGTGTGATTATTTTTGCCCTTCTTATCTCAGTCTGATTCCTGGCACCCTGACAGTAATGCCATTGCCCTTTAAAAAGGGCTTTCAGCTCTTTTTCAGTGCCCAAAATCCCTATTCTAATAAAATAAATAAAAAAATTAAATAAAATCCTAACTCTAACCCTAAAATAGGTACTCCCCGGTCCTAAAGTCCAAATGGGGAAAGTCTTCTTCCAAGCGGTGAAGTCTTCTTCCAAGTAGCAATATTTTCTTCCATCACAGCGACGTCTTCTATCTTCATCCAGGACCAAGCCGACACGGAGATGAGATGAGCGCGGAACAGAAGACCGGCGAGGGTGGAGGTCCTCTTCGTACGATCACCGCCGCACACTGAGGATTGAATTCAAAGTACGCGTTTAAATATGGGGTATCTTGCATTCATTTTGGCTGATTTGATTCTTCAAATTCAAATCAGTCAATAGGATGAGAGCTACTGAAATCCTATTGGCTGATTTGAACAGCCAATAGGATTTCAGTAGCTTTCATCCTATTGGCTGATTTAAATATGAAGAATCAAATCAGCCAATAGGAATGCAAGGTACCCTATATTTAAACGGTAGCTTGAATTCAATCCTCAGTGTGCGGCGGTGATCGCACTAAGAGGATCTCCACTCTCAATGGCTCTGCGGTCGCCGGTCTTCTGTTCCGCGCTCATCTCTGGGACCTGTAGGCTAGATCCAAGATGAAGATAGAAGACATTGCCGCGATGGAAGAAGATATCGCCGCTTGGAAGAAGACTTTCTCTGTCGGACTTCAGGAACGGTGAGTACCTAGTTGGGGGTTAGAGTTAGGATTTTATTTTTGGGGGGTTTGTTTTTTTTTAGAATAGGGATTTTGGGTACTGAAAGAGAGCTGAATGCCCTTTTAAGGGCAATGCCCATACAAATGCCCCTTTAGGGGCAATGGGTAGCTTATTTTTTTTTAGTGTTAGGCTTTTTTATTTGTGGGGGTTTGGTGGGTGGGGGGATTTTAGAATTTTTTTAATGCAAAAGAGCTGTTTTAAGGGCTATTGGTAGTTTAGTATTAGATTAAGGGGTGTTTATATTTTGACTGGGCTTTTTTATTTTCATAGGGATTAGGTTTAATTTTTTTATTTTTGATAATTTGGTTTTATTATTTTCTGTAATGTTAGACTTTATTTTTTGTAATTATTATTAATTTAATCTTAGTTGGGTTTTTTTTTAAGTACTGTTAGGATGTTTTATTTTAATTGTAATTTAGTATTTTATTATTTTATGTAATTTGGGGTTAATTTAGGGGTTGTTAGGTTAGGGGGTTAAGTAATTAAATTAGGTTTATTGCGATGTGGGGGCTTGGCAGTTTAGGGGTTAATAAATTAATTAGGTTTATTGCGATGTAGGGGTTTGGCGGTTTAGGGGTTAATAGAATAATTAGGTTTATTGCGATGTGGGGGTTTGGCGGTTTAGGGGTTAATACTTTTATTAGGTAGATTGCGATGTGGGTAAATGGCGGATTAGGAGTTAATAGTTAAATTAGGCATATTACGTTGTGGGGGTTATCGGTTTAGGGGTTAATACATTTATTATTAGTTCCGATATGGGGCTGATGGCGGATATTTGGGTTTTGACGTGTCAGCTTTATTTTTAGGAGGTGGGTTAGACTTTTATGGGAGATTTGATATTTATTTTTATTTTCTTAGGCGCCGGCAGTTTCTAACGTGCCGTAAGTCATTGGCGACTTCAGAAATTTGTATTTACGCACATTTCTGGACATTGCTCGTTTATCCTACTTACGGCACTTTATGAACTTCTCCGATTTATGTGATTCTCCGATGTGCAAGGTGAAATTATGGGCGGTGCGGGTTTCAGCAGTTACGCTGAAGCCGGCACCGCATATGTAATCTTGCCCCAGGCTTCTGGGGAAAGGTCTCAGAATCTGACATCTGTTGTGATAAGTTTAAGCATGTTTTCAAAGACAGCAAATGCCCCCTCAGCTCTTCAAAACAACTTGAAGTGGAGGCATGTGTACAAGCCTCTGCAGCTGTCAGTCAGTCAGTCAAGTCCTAACACTGGTGTGATGATTTTGTTGTGTTACTGATCAAGACACAATTCAGAAAATGTTTCACATGATTCATTTGAGTGGGATGACAGTTCTATCTTTTGTGCATGGCTGTTGCTAGCCAGCGTTACTTAGCTGCTGCACTTCTGTAATTCCTTTAGTGCTAGAAGTTTCTCACTTTCTAATTTGGCAGTGCTACAGCTGCAGCTCTCCAGGTTGTACTTACTGTTAGTTTGGAGCCTGGCCATACCATGGAAACTCCTAAAAGCTGTGCAGCTGTCCAGAGACAGAATCTACGGCGTGTTCAACCATTAGCAACAGATGTTACATTTAGGGTTGTAATTGCCAAACACAAAACTCAGGAGCTATTATGCTACCATCTAATAATTTATCTATGCACACTTGCCTATCCCCACTATAATCATCTACCTTTCCCCTTTTGTAACACACTCAATGCTAGCTTATTTCTGTTCTCTTTATGTATAAGGTATTAAAGGGACAGTCAACACCAGAATTGTTGTTGTTTTGAAAGATACCCAGAATACCCATTCCCCAGTTTTGCACAACCAACAGTTATATTAATATACTTTTTACCTCTGTGATTACCTTGTATCTAAGCATCTTCTGACAGCCCCCTGATCACATGACATTTTATTTATTATCTATTGACTTTCATTTTAGCCAATTAGTGCAGTGTCTGCCACAAGCCATGGGCGTGAGCACAATGTTATCTATATGGTTTACATGAACTAGCTCTCCCTTGTTGTGAAAAGCAAATAAAACAGCATGTGATAAGAGGCGGCCTTCAAGGGCTTAGAAATTATCATATGAGCCTTCCTAGGTTTAGTTGTCAACTAAGAATGCCAAGAGAACAAAGCAAAATTGGTATTAAAAGTAAATTGGAAAGTTGTTTAAAATTACATGCCCTATTTGAAACATGAAAGTTTTTTTTGGACTTGACTGTCCCTTTAAGGGTAAAACTTTCTATACCTTACCCACTAGGTGATGACAATACCCTTAACAACACAATAACCCAAATAAACACACAGACACCAGTTATGGGAGAAAAACCCCTTCCCCATCCGGAGACAAGGGTTGTATTTATTTAAAACAATAACTTAATCTTAACTTAAATAACTTAATAACTTAACATTGCCTGGCACAATCTTCCCTGTCCTACAACTTCTAAGAAAAGGGTGTGACTGCCCTAAAGGAATGGGGGCGCCCCCATTACATCAGCCTGGAGGGCTTTTTAGGAGGGATCATTCAGAGAGCCACCGAGTGTCAGCCCTTGTGGCTAACATTGAATGTGCTCACGTGTCCCCCAGGGGACTCCCCCTCCTCTTTCACCCCGCCAGGCTGAGCCTACGGCAGATATGTCACACCCTGTTTCCGCCACAACAGGATGCATGATGCCATGCTCCTACAGTTAAGACTGGAGTTGAGGGACCCCCTAACTGCTAAGACAATGGTTCCGCGGCCAAAAGACTGTTAGTTCCGAAGGAGGGTCCCTGAGAACACAACTACAGCACTTTGGTCTTACCAAGGTCCAAATGAATATTCAGCCCCCAGCTAAAGTGAGACTATTGCCGGCATCTCTGCAGTCTGCTGTCGACTGGAACACTCCATCCACTGCATCCATAACTGTAAACCGAACACCTGTAACTTGGGAGGGAAGAAAAGAACAGGTTAGTGACCCTACTTCCTGCCTGCAGACACTAATATAGCCTCTGCAACATCTCCCTCTAGCTGCAACATCAGCTAATATATTTAAACAAAGACACCTAGCAGTTCAGACAACAGTTAACCCTTAAGTTGCTGCATGCTTACTCAGCTCTCCACTTTCCTAAGGGTAAAACGTTCTATACCTTACCCACTAGGTGATGACAATATCCAAAACACAATAACCCAAATAAACACACAGACACCAGTTATGGGAGAAAACCCCCTTCCCCATCCGGGGACAAGGGTTGTATTTATTCGAAACAATAACTTAATCTTAAGTAAAGCAACTTAATAACTTAACATTGGCCGGCAAGATCTTCCCTCTCCTTCAACTCCTAAGAAAGGGGTGCGACTGCCCTAAATTTGCCCTATATTTGTGGAAATAATGTTCGACCATATAATCTGAAAAGTTTTTGATGCGGCCGAGTCCAGTCTTGCAACCCCTAACAGTGTTTTGTATGGAGACTTTTGCGGGACTTTATTATACATTTGTGTAACGGTGTTTATGAGAGCACAGAGTTTATGCCTTAAAGACCCGACAAGCTGATTTTCATGTGGGAATCCAAGTGGTTATTGCAACTGTAATCTGAACAGAGTCTATGAGCAATTACCAGAGCGTGTTGTTTAACACCTGAGTGCCTGGTTTCAGAAAATATACTTGGACTCTTATATCGTCAGTCGATCAATTCAATTTGCAAACATTTGGGGCCCCATTATTACCTTGAGAAACACATGTGTTTGCACCAGACTTTATATACAGTAATTTCACTACACAGCTGTTCATCACAGTCTAGCATTTTATTTTAAGTGTATAGCTATATCTGGCGCTAGATATGTTTTATTTTCAGGGTTTATGGAAGATATTTCAGCATATTCACACAGCTTGTTGTTCTGTGTTTGTATTTTAATTATGTGTGGGTGTGTTTATCATGTGAAATACGGGTGGTGGACAGACGTCCCATTTGTGTTTATCTGACCTTACTAAGTATAGTAATAAACGCAGCTAAACCCCAGTGCAGCCTTTGGTCCTTCTTTGACAGATACCTATCATAGTCTCTGTTCTTTTCTTCTATAAATTTATTTTCATAGTATTCTGGGACTGCTAGCACTTCAGGTAGCGCTCTAGGTAGAACTTGTGCACCTCTATTTTTAGATTTTTATGTAAATATGTAAATATACATATAATCTTAACCCCTGTAAACTGCACTGCCAATCATCTAATGTCCACTAGCATGACGCTAGCTAAATCACCCATGGGAATAGTACCGACATCATAGCCTCCTAGATGTAACACAATCACGTGGGGACTGCCCCACCTCCTTCTGGCCTCTGCCACTTGAGTCAGCAAATCCAACCACATCATTCCCAGCCTTCCCAGCCAACGAATGCACAGTCTCTGTGACGGCAAACCCAACTGCAAACCTCCTGAACTTGATGCTGCTCGCAGCGCAGCCCAATGGACATACAAATGTCCCAAAATCCACACTCTCTTGCACGGTAGCCCCGTACCTGCAATAACATAAGAAATTAACACCTGGCTTCCCCAAAACAACAGCAAATCCAACCCGAATTACAAGACCAAACCACTTTAAATATCCCCTTGCTTTGACGAATGTATGTATTTTTTAAACTTGGCAGATGCCCACTTCCCTAAAGCCTTAATTTCACCCTCAGAAGACCCTGCCAAAGCCGCATCTCTGGCGGCGCCAATCCTAAAAGAATGTGGAGCCACTACAGAGGGATCCCACCCTAAGCTTGTAACCACCTTGTTCAGCACCACCCTAAACTGAAACCTAGATAAGAATGGCCCATCTTGATGAACGAGGAACACCCCTTCAACCCGAGGCCTGAGGTCTAAGAACCTTCTGCACAACCTAACTGGGCAAATAGATGGCTCCACCTGCGAGAGCAAATTGAGCCATCTACCCTTACCCGTCTGATCGGTCTTGGAACGTGCTACCAATACTAAAACTGCTTTCCCTTCTAGTCTAACAAGATCTTTAAGCAGCGCTGACCCAGATGATCTTTTAGATGGAGCTACCAACTCGCAAAAACGCAGCAGCAAAGAGGACGACTTCGTACTCTGAGCTACAAATTGTTTGGAGGACCTGAATAATATCACCTTTTTTTTTTTAATATCTTTATTTAGGTTTAGCCATTCCAGACAAAGGAAAATACCATAATCTCAACATAATCAATGTCACGCAGGACAAACAGAATATCTAGATTTATATATAAACAAATTGAGAAAAAAAAAAAGAAAAAGGAAAAAAGTTTTCCCAAATGTAAATTGTCCTTATCCATTTGCCCGATAAGGACAAAATTATAATGGCTAAATTTTCAAGTATATACATAAATCAAAACAAACATAAGAGAACAAAAGAGAGAGAGAAAAGCCCCCACAAAAAAACAAACGTGGAAACCTTCCCCCCTCTCCGAATCGAATATGATACTATATAACATCAACCCTATCTAATCTTCACTTTTCTTCCTTTTTTCCTTTCTTTTCTCCTTCCTTTTACTTTTTTCTTTTTTTAGTCTATATCGCTGCTATTTCTCATCCAGGTATCTGGAAATACCTGAAGTATAACCAACTCATCAAAGCTTACCGATGCTACAAAGGGCAATAAGATCTGTCTCTGCAAGCACGAAGGATATGACTTAATGATCGGAGTCCAGCCTTCCAGGAACTTTCTAATTCTTTTTTCAGATAACTGTAAATGAAAAGATTCAAAGATAATCTGTGCTTGGATTACCTAATCTTTTCCTAGTTACCGGTTCCCTAATGTCCTTAGTGGTGCCCCTCAATCTATGTGCTCCCTTAATAGTGGCCCTAGCATCCAGGCCTCTTTCATGAAAGCATGCGACCCACTGCAAGAAACTGTGTGTATCCTGCGACTTCCATGAAAGCTCCCTTTCGTGCCAAAAATCTTCCCAATCACCCCAGTACCTGTGGTACGATTGCTAGGTCTTAGCAGCCAGCGACCCCTGTAGTAGCCTTAGCGCAGTTCCCCAGAACTCACCACCTGCCAGAGATAAGCAGGACACTTCCCTAAACCTGTCCCACTGACCCCTAGACAGTGCATCCGGGATAACATTGCTAGTCCCGGGGACGTGCTTCGCTGTGAATGAGATTATGACGCAAACAAAGCAAAACTAATTGACTACTGGGGGGAAGAAGCAGACAGCCGATTGATGGCGTGAACCACACTCAAATTGTCACACCAAAAATTGACCGCCCTGTTATGCAAAAGCTCGCACCATAGTTCCACAGCCACTAAAATGGGGATTAACTTAAGTAAAGACAGATTCTTTAACCAACCTCTACCGATCCTTTCGGCCCGGCCTGGTGGCTGCGCACCAAGATCCCTCAAAGTAAGCCCCTAACCCATGACTCCCTGCCGCATCGGTGAACAAGTGCAATTGTTGGCTGCTGACTGGCATGGGCAACCAGATCCTCACGCCATTGAATTCTCACAAGAATAAAAGCCATACTGTTAGGTTCTTTTTAATATCTTGGGAAACTCTCACCAGAGCCCTTGGTAACCTAAGCCCCCTAGTTGATGCTTCCATCCTCCTCCTATTGAATATCTTACCCATGGGGATCACCCTGGACGTGAAGTTCAATAGGCCTAGCAAAGATTGAAAGTCCCTTAGAGTAGACCTGCCCGCATCGAGGATGGTCTGGATAGCTGACAAGGCAGATTCAACTTTTTGTGCCGGTAATCTGCATTCCTTTGCTACGGTGTCAATTTCTATGCCTAAAAACACAATGAACGTGCATTGCCCTTCCGTCTTTTCTGCAGCTAGCGGAACTCCTAAGCGCGAGGACAGGTGCTGCATGGTTCCCAGAAGCCTAGAAAACCCTCCCCAAGAAAAGGAAATCATCTAAATAATGGGCTACATGGACCAGTCCGGACTCATGAACCACTGCCAATTGCAGGAAAGAACTAAACAGTTCAAAGTATGCACATGATATTGCACAACCCATTGGCAAGCAGCGGTCCACGTAGCACCGGCCCTGAAACATGCATGCCATCAGGTAGAAGTTTTCCGGGTGAATGGGAAGGAGACGAAAGGCAGATTCAATGTCCACCATCTCCATCTCCGCTTCGGACCTAGACTCTGAATGACCCCAGGGCAGATTCAAATGACTGATACAAGACTGGCGTGTCCCTTTGATTGAGAGCGTAATTTACTGATACTCCCTCTGGATAAGACAGATGTTGAATCACCCTAAACTTCCCTGGGTCTTTCTCTAATGGGACAGAAGGGTAGGAACCCGCCATTCGCCCTAAGGCTACTTCTTTCACTAACTTATCTTCAACAGCTTGGGGGTGTTGAATTGCCAATTTAGGGTTACGAACCACAGGGGAAGGGAACATGGGACACCTAACAGGGATGCGGAAACCAAATGATAACCCCGACCTAAGGAACTCCACCGCATTCCTATCTGGGTAGGCCCTGAGCAAGTTACTTATTTCCCCTAGGTTCAGGGGTGTATGGGCCCTTTCCTGCAGATGCCGGTCTGAATGGTGCCCTCCCCCCACCTGACTCCCGATGCCTGGGACAGTCTGCCCCTGCGTGAGGCCCACCGTAATAGATGCAGATGTGCCGAAAAAGACAATGTAGACCCCTATCACACTGCTTTTCCTGGAAGCACCAACATTCCCTACCTTCCCGTCTCTTAAGCGGTATGTTTTGCATGCCTGTCGCAGCGGGCCTTATCGGAACAATAGCTACACTATCCAATAACTCCAGACCGTAAAAAAGCTCCATCTCCTTCATCCCAAAATCGAGTACCGGATTTGATTCTAACCTCCACCTAAACTCTATTAAGATTATGCTGAGAGTTAGCTTCCAAGTAGCAGGAAGCTAGCACGCGGAAGCATCACATCCACTCCTCATATGTCTCAGGCCTTTTAGCCTTTTTGTCTCCTGTCCCATCTTTCACCATTTCGTTGAAGTGGTGCGCTACCCGAGAGAGTTCAAATATTTTAACATACCTCCCTTCTTTAATCCTTCTAGCAATACGCAGCTTAAGGTGTGAATGCAGCGAGTGCACTATACATGGGTACATGTCTGACATGCTTGCTACAAGGGACCTAGCAGAACTGGCTTGGCTATCTGACTGTGAGCTTGACCCTGCTACCCCCTGACCTCCTACTGGTGTCCCTAAAATTACTGAGCCCACTGCACTATCCCCTTTCACATCCGCTATTTTCCTGATGTACCTAAATAGCTTGTGCTGACCCTTATCTTTGAACCCAGTTTAACTGTCTGAATCCCCCGTGGAATAACTATCATCATCCCTAATGTATGGTGCAGGCAATGACTCACCAGCTCCAGTCGCCACTCCGACTTCAGATGACGCAGGAATTGCCACCAACGGGGTAGGCCTAAGAGCCTGCTTTGTTGCAGGGTCCATTGAAGCTGCCGCCTCCCCAGCATGCACTTGGGTTGGATTAGAAAGATCCCTAGTGGATGCTGCCAATGCTGACTCTATGGCTACCTGCTAAACAGAATTGCAAGTGGGGGTATCACAGGAATTTTGGATGAGGCCTTTAACCCCTTGATTTAAACCCACCTGACCCACGTGGAGTCCCCAAACCTTGCTCCAGATGAAGTGTGTGAGAGGGGAATGAAAGGGAGGGGGATCCTAGAAGTGACTGTGGAGGCTGAAATGGTAGGAAGTAACAGGGGCTGAGAAGGAACAGAGGGAAAATTTGATAAAACCGGGGCAGCAAGGGAAGATGAAAAAGAGACAGCAGTCAAAGTAGAAGGGGAAGAGAATATGGCAGATGAAGAGGAAAGGAGAGATATAGCATAGGAAGGGAGAAAAGGAGAGATAGAGGAAGAAGAAGCTAAAAGAGAGTATGTAGCAAAGGGAAATGGCATAGCAGAGAGAACAGATGGGGAAGGAAGGGGGAATAACATCGACCATTGTATTAACAGGAGCTTTTTTCTTCCTCTTAGGAGCCTCTTGTTCGTCCACGAACCGCCTTGGAAGTGTGACAAGACCTCTCCATAGTTCCAACCTGCAAGACAAGAAAAGGTTAGTGACCCTAATTCCTGCCTGCAGACACTAATATAGCCTCTGCAAGATCTCCCTCTAGCTGCAACATCAGCTAATACACTTAAACAAAAACACCTAGCAGTTCAGACAAAAGTTAACCCTTAAGTTGCTGCGTGCTTAGTCAGCTCTCCACTTTCCTTATTTGTTTCTGGGTGTATGTTTGGAGAGTATATATAGCTGTATGACCATTAACATGCCAAATATTTGCTCTTTTGAATAATACAGTATTATTAATATAATTTTTTAAAATTGATCTGTAGATCTGAATAAAACAAAATCACTATGCTACCTTATTTGAAACAATTGGACACTCCTGTTTTTATTATTCCTTAGAAATTTGTGTTTCAGGTTTTATATTGTTTTTAAAGGGACACTGAAGCCAGATTTTTTCTTTTGTGATTCAGATAGAGCATGCAATTTTAAGCAACTTTCTAATTTACTCCTATTATCAAATTTTCTTAATTCTCTTGGTATGTTTATTTGAAAAGCAAGCCCATTTTTGGTGAACAACCTGGGTTGTCCTTGCTGATTGGACAGCACCAATAAACAAGTGCTGTCCATGGTTCTGAACCAAAAATGTACTGGCTCTTCAGCTTGGGTGCCTTTTTCAAATAAAGATAGCAAGAGAACGAAGAAAAATTGATAATAGGAGTAAATTAGAAAGTTGCTTAAATTTGCATGCTCTATCTGAATCATGAAATAAAAAAATTTGGGTTCAGTATCCCTTTAACCCCTTAATGACCACATCACTTTTCCATTTTCTGTCCGTTTGGGACCAAGGCTATTTTTACATTTTTGCAGTGTTTGTGTTTAGCTATAATTTTCCTCTTACTCATTTACTGTACCCACACATATTATATACATATTATATACACATATTATATACTGTTTTTCTCGCCATTAAATGGGCTTTCTAAAGATACCATTATTTTCATCATATCCTATAATTTACTATAAAAATAAATAAATAAAATATGAGGAAAAAATGGAAAAAAAACTTTTTCTAACTTTGACCTCCAAAATCTGTTACACATCTACAACCAACCACCAAAAAACACCCATGCTAAATAGTTTCTACATTTTGTCCTGAGTTTAGAAATACCCAATGTTTACATGTTCTTTTTTTGCAAGTTTTAGGGCAATAAATACAAGTAGCACTTTGCTATTTCCAAATTCCAAACCACTTTTTTTCAAAATTATCGCTAGTTACATTGGAACACTGATATATTTCAGGAATCCCTGAATATTCCTTGACATGTATATATATTTTTTTAGAAGACATCCCAAAGTATTGATCTAGGCCCAAAATTGTTCACTTTTTCACAAATTTTTTCACAAACTTTAGCTTTCTCACTGAAATTATTTACAAACAACTTGTGCAATTATGGCATAAATGGTTGTAAATGTTTCTCTGGGATCCCCTCTGTTCAGAAATAGCAGACATATATGGCTTTGGCGTTGCTTTTTGGTAATTAGAAGGCCACTAAATGCCGCTTCGCACCACAAGTGTATTATGCCCAGCAGTGAAGGGTTTAATTAGGGAGCTTGTAGAGTTAATTTTAGCTTTAGTGTAGTGTAGAAGACAACCCAAAGTATTGATCTAGGTCCATTTTGGTATATTTCATGACACCATTTCACCGCCAAATGCGATCAAATAAAAAAATTGATCACTTTTTCACAAACTTTAGCTTTCTCACTGAAATTATTTACAAACAACTTGTGCAATTATGGCATAAATGGTTGTAAATGCTTCTCTGGGATCCCCTCTGTTCAGAAATAGCAGACATATATGGCTTTGGCGTTGCTTTTTGGTAATTAGAAGGCCACTAAATGCCACTGCGCACCACAAGTGTATTATGCCCAGCAGTGAAGGGGTTAATTAGGGAGCTTGTAGGGTTAATTTTAGCTTTAGTGTAGTGTAGAAGACAACCCAAAGTATTGATCTAGGTCCATTTTGGTATATTTCATGACACCATTTCACCGCCAAATGCGATCAAATAAAAAAAATTGATCACTTTTTCACAAACTTTACGTTTCTCACTGAAATTATTTACAAACAGCTTGTGCAATTATGGAACAAATGGTTGTAAATGCTTCTCTGGGATCCCCTTTGTTCAGAAATAGCAGACATTTATGGCTTTGGTGTTGCTTTTTGCTAATTAGAACGCCGTTAAATGCCGCGGCTCATCACACGTGTATTATGTCTAGCAGTGAAGGGGTTAATTAGGGAGCTTGTAGGGAGCTTGCATTTTTAGCTTTAGTGTAGAGATCAGCCTCCCACCTGACACATAAGACCCCCTGATCCCTGCCAAACAGCTCTCTTCCCTCCCCCTCCCCACAATTGTCCCCGCCATCTTAAGTACTGGCAGAAAGTCTGCCAGTACTAAAATAAAAGTTGTGTTTTTTGTTTTTTTAATTATTCTGCTGTGTAGGATCCCCCCTTAGCCCCCAACCTCTCTCATTCCTCCCCCAAACAGCTCTCTAACACTCCCCCTCTACCTTATTGGGAGCCATCTTGGGTACTGGCAGCTGTCTGCCAGTACCCAGTTTACAAAAAAATAATTATTATTTTTTTTTAGATTTTTCTGTAGTGTAGCTTCCCCCCAAAGACCAACCCCCACCCCCTCCCAGATCCCTTAGATCTTTTATTTAGCAATTCCCTCCCTCTTATTATCACAACATTTTTGCGTAGTGTATCGGTTCCCATCCGCCCCGTGCACACGCCCGCCCCCCCGTGCGCACTCCCGATGGCTCCGCCCACTATCCCACCTCTCAACTCTGCCAGGCCGACACCGATGGCCGCCCACCCGCCTCCCACATTGGCTCCCACCAACCAACGATTACGGCCATCGATGTCCGATGCAGAGAGGGCCACAGAGTGGCTCTCCCTGCATCCGATGGCTAAAAACAGTTATTGCAGGATGCCTCAATATCGAAGCATCACTGCAATAACAGGAAAGCGTCTGGAAGCGATCATGATCACTTCCACCGCTTTCAAATACGTCCTTGGTTGTTAAGGACATTTTTTTGGAGGACGTACCCTGTACGTCATTGGTCATTAAGGGGTTAATATGCCATACATTAAAGGGACACGCAAGTCAAAATTAAACTTTCATGATTCAGACAGAGCATGCAATTTATAAAAAAAATTCTAATTGACTTATGTTAACAAAATGTGCACAGTCTTTTTGTATTTACACTTTGAGTCACCACCTCCTACTGAGCATGTGCAAGAATTCACAGAATATATGTATATACATTTGTGATTCGCTGATGGCTGTCGCATGATACAGGGGAGTGGAGATAGACATAACTGAAATTTGTCAGAAAAAATCTTGTCCTAATTTGACATTTAGACTAAGCGATGTTGCTTTTTTTTTCTCCCTCTCTGCTCGTTCCGTCCTCTCCCTCCTCTGGTTCCATTTTTTCTTATGGTTTCGATTTTGAATGAACTAATATGTTAAGAACAATCAAGATCTTATTGTGGAATGTGGGAGGCATAACGTCACCTATAAAGCGCAAACAAATTATATCCCAATTAGGTAAATATTCACCTGATATTGTGTTTTTACAGGAGACTCATCTTAAAGACACTGAAATCCTGAAACTTAAGTCACGTTGGGTGGGTAAAGTAATAGCGACCCCTTGTACTAACCGTAAATGTGGTGTAGCAATATTATTTAATAAAAATTTAGATTATCAAGTTATTAAAACAGATCTTGATCTGGATAATAGGTATATTATAATACATATATCTATTAGAGGGTATGAGTATATTTTTTGTAATGTCTATGGACCAAACTAGGGCTGCAACTAACGATTATTTTCATAATCGATTAATCGGCCGATTATTTTTTCGATTAATCGACTACTCGGATAAAAAAAGAATCAATAATTGTTTCCTATATTTTAAATAAAATCCACATACTGAGTGTTACAAATATAAACTTCAGACTAAAACTTTGCATTAGCACAACTGTTTGTCCAATTTTTAAGCAGCAGAGAACAGTTTTATAATTAAACAAAACAAAAACAAAACCTGTTTGAAAAGAGGTAGAACTAGAAAGAGACTATCACTGTTAATAACATTCTGTTATTCACTCTTTCAGAACCTTTGCATTGAAATGCAAAAATCTCAACATGTCCACATGCTTCTGGCTAAGGCTGGTTCTCTGTTTGCAGCTATATTTCCTGCAGCAGAGAAAAGGCACTAAGATGGTGTTGAGGTGCTTAAGATGTATAAGTAGGGTTTTGACCAATTTCACCAAAGTGGGATATTTATCTTTGTTAGCTCTTCACCAATGCAAAGGGATTTTCACCTTGGCAAGGGACCTCTCAATAAAGTAACCCTTGACTTCATTCTTACATAAAAATATCTTGAATATCTATATGCAATGGTAAATAACCAGCTATAATGTTAGGGGGAAATATCTAGTCCGCTCTAAAAATAACAGATATATACATATAGGTTGAATCTGGTACATATTATAACAATATATTAAAAATATAATAAAACAATAAAAACAAATCAAACGCGCTAAGGACTGTATATCAATAACAGGACAAAGCCTTACACATTTATTTTTACAGTACATATAATCAGCAATGCGCTAATAATCATGCAAACAGATAATAGTGCACATCAATTTAAATAACTCCCATCAGTCTAGGGGCTAGGTGTAAATAACAAGCTCAGCACTATATTATACAAAGCATAGTTCCAAATCACCTGATTTAATATAAACAATTCAAATGATGACTGTTATATCTGGGTTGCACATAAGCCAGGGGTAGTTGTAAACGTATACCGTCCTGAAAAAGTGAAAAGTAGACGTCTGTAGATGTCCTTTAGGCTAAGGACATAACCATAAAACACAATACTATATGCAGGAGTTCATTGGAGTGAAGCAGCTGGTGTTGTGCACAGACCAACTAATTGCAAACCAACTAATCGATTAATCGATTATGAGATTCGTTGACAACTATATTCATAATCGATTATTATCGATTATGACGATTAGTTGTTGCAGCTCTAGACCAAACCACTTTGCAATGCCCTTCTGGGATACTATTCAGAAGAAACTATATCCCTATTGTAGTTCCAGACTGGTATTGGGAGGAGATTTTAATATGGTGCTTTGCCCTAGAATTGATAGATTGTTTTTGAATAAAAGACAAGATAATAAAGCAACCAAATATTTTAAAAAATTTTTGTTTATCCTTTAAACTTAATGATATTTGGAGGATTAAACACCCTGATACTTCTTCTTTTACATGTGAATCCAAATCTCATTCCACATTTTCTAGAATTGATTATATCCTTAACTCAGAACAAATTCTATTGTCTTATTAATTCCTAAGATCCATGATATCATTATCTCAGACCATGCAATAATTTCGTTAGATATTGATTCACGTCAAAGAGAACATTTTAAAGGTTATAGTTTTAGATTCCCACGATATCTCGTGAATAATAGTAAATTAATTTATTGGTTAAAAAATCAATGGCAGGATTATTATCAAAACAACTCTTCCTATCTTACTAAAGAAGAAATTTTTTGGGAAGCCTTCAAGGCTGTTCTTAGAGGACAAGTTAAAGCATATACGGTACATTTAAAAAAAAAATCAGTAATTGAAAGAAAAACAATTATCTAATACGGTTAAAAATATTTTTAACAGTTACAAATCTCATCCCACTCAAAGTAATTGGGCACAATATTCTCAAAGCAGAATGGAGAGGGATATTTATACTAAACAACAATGCTTAGAGGAATAAACAAAACTTACAAATTGCTTCAAAGGCCGATATGGCAATTCTACTAAATACTTGGCTTAAATTATTAAAAATAATGAAAGTACTAACTTTATATCTGCCATTAAAGATGATCAGTCGAGAATCACTGATAAAAAATACTGTTCTGAATCCTTGATTAAGAATTTTCAGAATTTATATACTGCACAGGATATAGATATTACCAATAGAGATCTGTTTTGGGCTAATCTAAAGATCCCTCAACTCCCCCTGTCAGATCTAGAAATTCTTAATGCTCCAATTTCTAAGGATGAAATATTATTTACTGACGGGATTCCAAAAGAATTTTATAAAATTCTTTCTGAAGAAATAAGCAATTTTTTATGTGTCCTTTATAATAACTATTTTTTAACAGATTCTAACATCTCATACTATTTTTCTGCAGCAATATTGTGTTAATTTCTAAAAAAGGGAAAGATCCTGAACAGCCTGCGTCGTATAGGCCTATCTCGGTCCTAAATGCGGACTATAAAATTCTTCTTTCTATTATAGCTAACAGATTTAAAAACATTCTCCATAAAATAATCCATCCAGACCAAACAGGTTTTATGTCTGGCCGTAATGTTTCTACTAATCTCCGTAAAGTTGAAATATTATTAGATTATCTTTGGAATCAAAACCTAACTCAGAAAGAGAAAAGAGAGAAAGTAGGTAAAGATAGAGCTATTCTATCAGTAGACGCCGAGAAGGCGTTCGATTCAATATCTTGGGATCATTTGTTTAATTCACTAAATCAATTTGGTATCAAAGGACACTGCTTTGAGTTTATTTCAAAGATTTATAGAAAGCCTTACTCATCATTGCTTATAAATGGCAACCTTTCTGAAAAAATCGATCTGGGACGAGGTACGAGAAAAGGCTGTCGCCTTTCTCCATTGCTATTTAACATCTCAATTGAACCGTTGGCCATATGGCTTCGTCAAGAACTTGTAGGTATACGTATTGGCTCAGCAGTCTTTGCTTATTTTTTTAGAAGACTCTATTAACTCTATTCCGAATACTCTTAAATTTCTGTCTTTTTTTAGCTCCTTTTCGGGTTACAAAATCAACGTTCAAAAAAGTGAGCTTTTGTGGATCCAAAAAAACAGAAATAGCTATTTTGACCATCCCTTTAAAAATTCGGATAGTATTAAATATCTTGGTATTGCACTTCATAAAAACCCTAATATGTGGTATAAATTAAATTATCCATCTGTATTTGAAAAAGCTATTGTAGATGTTAAAAACTGGCCGGTATTCCCTTTGTCGCTTTTAGCATGAATAAATCTAATTAAAACGATATTATTTCCTTGTATACTTTATCTACTCCAAAATCTTCCGTTATTTATTCCCAATATAGAGCTTCGCAAATTCTATTCTGCATGCTCTCAATTTTTGTGGAAAGGGCACAAGCCACGTATCTCAATAATGAAACTATCACAAAACAAGATGGAAGGTAGTCTTGCCCTCCCCAATATTAAAATATACAACTTAACCACTCTAGGCAAAATAGTACTGGACTGGATTACGGAGGCAAATAAAATTTCCTCAGTAGAGATGGAAAGCAATTTTTCACATTCATTTTCATTAAAAGCTCTATTGCACCTCCCAGTTAATAAACTTCTGACAAATATCTCTAATCTATTATCATTTAAAAATATCCTAATTGCCTGGCAAAGAAGTTGTAATGTATTGGGAATAGATTTTAGATCTTCTGCTTTTTTACCAAGTTTAGCTAACCCACAGTTTATACCGGGAATACACTGTTCTATTTATCGTGAATGGGATCAAAAAGGGGTCAAATATATTCAACAATTAGTCTCCCCCACACGCCATATTCTTCATTTTATTAATCTAATTAATATGTTCGATCTTCCTAAACATAGTTTATTTGCATACTTTCAAGTACGCCACTATATTAATTCACAAGACTATGGGCGGGATGATGACTTTCAATGGTCTGAGGTAATTGAGTGTATCAATAAATTTGATGTGGGCAAAAGTACAATCTCCCTTTTATACAATATTATGTTGGCCAAACAAGGACAATGGCTCTTTTATAAATTAGTTACTTTCTGGCTACATTTTTTTCCTTATTTTGAATACGTTAATATTAACTTCAGCTTCGCTGTTCTTGGAAAATTAAATATTCCAACCAGCTGAAAAGAATCTCATTTTAAATTATTACATAATGCATATCTTACTCCTGCTAAACTATCTAAAATCTCTCTATCTACAAATCATCAGTGCCCGAAATGTTGTCTGGCAAATGCTGATGTTCTACATATGTTTTTTTCTTGTCCAAAAGTTAAACAATTCTGGGGCAAAGTAAATCGATGGTACGGAGAGTTATATAAAGATAATTTTAAAATACAAGCTATCCATATAATGTTTCTTATCCACCTTAAATTAGTAACGACCAAACCAAAGAATATAAACTTATTAAATATTATAATTCTTGTAACTAAACTTTTGATCCTGAAAAATTGGAAGGATATGCGCCCACTTAAATTTTCTAATTTTCGTAATCTCCTTCTACAACAAATAGTCTTTGAATCACACAACCTCTCATTTTATTTTAGGGATAGGGTCGAAGAATTATTTAGTAAGTGGAATCCTATACTGAAGTTATATTCAGTTACAATTCAAAAACGTATTTTAGCTCCCATAAGCTACTCGAAGCTTATCGTAATTTTTCTCTCTCCTTTTAAAAGAGAAGTGCATAAGTAATCTTAGTCTAAGATTTTACTCGAGACGACTTTTGGCCTCTAATAATGGTTTTAGATGGAGGTGAGAGGTGGAGAGCAGAGGGTGTTTTATATATATATATATATATATATATATATATATATATATATATATATAAAAATTGTTTGTGCGGGGGGGGGGGGGGTAAGAAAAGAAAAAAAACACCAACATGTGTACAACTATTGTTGCTTTTATTATTTTGTTTAATTTATTACCTTAGGATATGCTAAGAATGATTATGTTGTTTCTTTTTGTACAATAGAACATTGATCTTGAGATGGACCCTGCGTGGTGCAATATAAAAGCGAATGTGCTTAATTATATTCTGTGTACACTGTTGGATATGAAATAAATAAAAAAGCTAAAAAAAAAAAAGTGATGTTGCATTGTCTTTTTATTGTGCCTTTGTTGATTAACCGGTAGCAGGGGGTGTCAATCAACCACAACCTCAGAGACAGCGGACCAGTTAAAGAGCAGCAATCTTAAGACCGCTGCTTCATAACTGCTGTTTCCGGCAAGCCTGAAGGCTTGTGCCGAAACAGGGGCACCAGGGGCCATTTGGCCCTTGAAAAATCGGCCCTCATGTGTGTGTTTATGGCAACCTAAAGGCTAAAGATGTATTGTGTTTCTAGCAATTAAGGAGTTATACCTTTTACTATGTCCTTTAATCAATAACCAAGATGGCTGCATCTTAGTACAACTATAGTTATAATCAAATAGTATTCATTGTCATACCATGATTTTGAAATGCTTATAACTTTTGAAAGGATTAACTAATTTGACTAAAAGTATAAGTATATTAGTTGGGATTCAGATATTATATACCCTGCAAATTTAAGTGACATTTTTAATATAGCCATATTGTGAATTTTTAGACAAAGCTACAACAAAAAATACTTTATTAAGGATCTCGAAAATTGGCATATGAATATATCTGTATGTGATTGTGTAGTACTAAGTTTATTTTTACGAAACCTGAGCAGTAGTTACAATTTCAAAGTGTCAATTGTTGCTTACCCATTCATGGTAGAAACCCCCCCCAGCTGAAACTGAATTTTGTGAGCATCCACAGATATTATTTTCATTGCCAGATCAAAATACGTTATATATTTAATTGGTTCACATTTTCAGATTGAAATAACTATATATCAAATTTGTTTTCATTAACAAATTGATAACATTTTTATATTGACATTTATGATAATCTGGAAAGTATATTAGTTTTGGAATTTATATTAATGTTTGATACTAGTATAGTTTAGATGTATCGTTTAGCACAGTTTCAAGATTAGCCTTGCTGGGGCGCGATCCGATATAGATCGCAGTTTGCGGCGCAAGCGAGGGAACCGGCGTCGCCCGCAGTTTCAGCTCGCAACTCGAGCTATCCCATATAAGTCGCCGTCAGATGCTAACGTGCCGTAAGTCTCACAAACCAGCGATGTCCAGAAATCTGCGCAAGTACAAATTTCTGGCGTCGCCAGTGACTTGCGGCACGTTAGAAACTGCCGGCGCCTATAAAACCTGACTAAAGTCTAAAACACCCGCACTGTCTAACACGCCTCCCTAACATAGCCCGCACTGTCTAACACGCCTCCCTAACATAGCCCGACACGTCTAACCCTCTATCCGCTATCCCCCCTCACTAGCCTAACAATAAAAAAGCTATTAACCCCTAAACCGCCGCTCCCGTACCCCGCCGCCAGCTATATTATATCTATAACCCCCTAAAGTGAGCCCCTAACACCGCCGCCATCTATATTAAAATTATTAACCCCTAATGTAAGCCCCTTACACCGCCGCCATCTCAATTAAAATGATTAACCCCTAATTTAATCTACCTACCCCGCCGCCAGCTATATTATCTATATTAACCCTAAGTATATTATAGTTAATATAGGTATTACATTATATATATTAACTATATTAACCCTAATTATATTAGGGTTAATATAGTTAATATAGTTACTATAGTATTTATATTAACTATATTAACTCTATCTAACCCTAACTAAATTTATATTAAATTAATCTAATTCATTTATAAACTAAAATATACCTATTTAAATCTAAATACTTACCTATAAAATAAACCATAAGATAGCTACAATATAATTAATAATTACATTGTAGCTATGTTAGGGTTAATATTTATTTTACAGGTAAATAGTTAATTATTTTAACTAGGTATAATAGATATTAAATAGTTATTAACTATTTAATATCTACCTAGTTAAAATAATTACCCAATTACCTGTAAAATAAATCCTAACCTAAGTTACAAATACACCTACACTATCAATAAATGTAATAAACTACAAGCATCTATCTAAAAATACAATTAAATTAACTAAACTAAATTACAAAAAAAAAAAAAACACTAAATTACAAAAAATAAAAAAAAGATTACAAGATTTTTAAGCTAATTACACCTATTCTAAGCCCCCTAATAAAATAATAAACCCCCAAAATAAAAAAAAATCCCTGCTCTATTCTAAATTAAACAAATTTCAAAGCTCTTTACCTTACCAGCCCTTAAAAGGGCCTTTTGTGGGGCATGCCCCAAAGAATTCAGCTCTTTTGCATACAACAAATACAATCCGCCCCCCCCATTACAACCCACCACCCACATACCCCTATTCTAAACCCCCCCAAACCCCCCTTAAAAAAGCCTAACACTACCCCCCTGAAGATCTCCCTACCTTGTCTTCACCACACCGGGCCGAACTCCTGATCCGATCCGGGCGATGTCTTCCTCCAAGCGGCAAAGAAGAATTCTTCCTCCGGCGATGTCTTCCTCCAAGCGGCAAAGAAGAATTCTTCCTCCGGCGACGTCTTCCTCCAAGCGGCAGCAAAGTCTTCATTCTTCCGGCGGCATCTTCAATCTTCTTTCTTCGCTCCGCCGCCGCGGAGCATCCAGCCAGGCCGACGACTGAACGACGAATGAGGTACCTTTAAATGACGTCATCCAAGATGGCGTCCGCCGAATTCCGATTGGCTGATAGGATTCTATCAGCCAATCGGAATTAAGTTAAAAAAATCTGATTGGCTGATTGAATCAGCCAATCAGATTCAAGTTCAATCCGATTGGCTGATCCAATCAGCCAATCAGATTGAGATCGCATTCTATTGGCTGTTCCGATCAGCCAATAGAATGCGAGCTCAATCTGATTGGCTGATTGGATCAGCCAATCGGATTGAACTTGAATCTGATTGGCTGATTCAATCAGCCAATCAGATTTTTTTAACTTAATTCCGATTGGCTGATAGAATCCTATCAGCCAATCGGAATTCGGCGGACGCCATCTTGGATGACGTCATTTAAAGGTACCTCATTTGTCGTTCAGTCGTCGGCCTGGATGGATGCTCCGCGGCGGCGGAGCGAAGAAAGAAGATTGAAGATGCCGCCGGAAGAATGAAGACTTTGCTGCCGCTTGGAGGAAGACGTCGCCGGAGGAAGAATTCTTCTTTGCCGCTTGGAGGAAGACATCGCCGGAGGAAGAATTCTTCTTTGCCGCTTGGAGGAAGACATCGCCCGGATCGGATCAGGAGTTCGGCCCGGTGTGGTGAAGACAAGGTAGGGAGATCTT
Source organism: Bombina bombina (assembly GCF_027579735.1). Lineage (NCBI taxonomy): Eukaryota > Metazoa > Chordata > Amphibia > Anura > Bombinatoridae > Bombina > Bombina bombina. The sequence continues at coordinate 804,798,184 of NC_069499.1, read as the reverse complement.
CAGGGGGGTAGTGTTAGGCTTTTTTAAGGGGGGTTTGGGTGGGTTTAGAATAGGGGTATGTGGGTGGTGGGTTGTAATGGGGGGGGGATTGTATTTGTTGTATGCAAAAGAGCTGAATTCTTTGGGGCATGCCCCACAAAAGGCCCTTTTAAGGGCTGGTAAGGTAAAGAGCTTTGAAATTTGTTTAATTTAGAATAGGGCAGGGAATTTTTTTTATTTTGGGGGTTTATTATTTTATTAGGGGGCTTAGAATAGGTGTAATTAGCTTAAAAATCTTGTAATCTTTTTTTATTTTTTGTAATTTAGTGTTTGTTTTTTTTTGTAATTTAGTTTAGTTAATTTAATTGTATTTTTAGATAGATGTTTGTAGTTTATTAAATTTATTGATAGTGTAGGTGTATTTGTAACTTAGGTTAGGATTTACTTTACAGGTAATTGGGTAATTATTTTAACTAGGTAGATATTAAATAGTTAATAACTATTTAATATCTATTATACCTAGTTAAAATAATTAACTATTTACCTGTAAAATAAATATTAACCCTAACATAGCTACAATGTAATTATTAATTATATTGTAGCTATCTTAGGGTTTATTTTATAGGTAAGTATTTAGATTTAAATAGGAATATTTTAGTTTATAAATTAATTAGATTAATTTAATATAAATTTAGTTAGGGGTGTTAGGGTTAGATAGAGTTAATATAGTTAATATAAATACTATAGTAACTATATTAACCCTAATATAATTAGGGTTAATATAGTTAATATATATAATGTAATAACTATATTAACTATAATACTTAGGGTTAATATAGATAACATAGCTGGCGGCGGGGTAGGTAGATTAAATTAGGGGTTAATAATTTTTATATAGGTGGCGGCGGTGTAAGGGGTCAGATTAGGGGATAGATAAGGTAGATGACAGCGGTGTAAGGGGTTCTAATTAGGGGATAGATAAGGTAGATGGCGGCGGTTTTAGGGGCTCACAGTAGGGGGTTAGTTTATGTAGATGGCGGCGGGGTCCGGGAGCGGCGGTTTAGGGGGTAATAACTTTATTAGGGATTTCGGGGGGGGGGTTGGATCGCGGTTGACAGGGAGATAGACATTGCGCATGCGTTAGGTGTTAGGTTTATTTTAGAAGATCGCGGTTGACAGGGAGATAGACATTGCGCATGCGTTAGGTGTTAGGTTTATTTTAGCAGCCAGTTTAGGGAGTTACGGGGCTCCAATAGTCAGCGTAAGGCTTCTTACGGCTGCTTTTTGTGGCGAGGTGAAAATGGAGTAAGTTTTCTCCATTTTCGCCACATAAGTCCTTACGCTGCATATTGGATACCAAACTGCGCTGGTTTGGTATACCTGCCTATGGCCCAAAAAACTACGGGCGACGGCAGAAATATACGCGCGTAACTTCTAGGTTACGCCGTATATAGGATACCAAATCAGCGTAAATATTGGCGTCGCCGGCTTTTGCGGGCGACGCTTTATATCGGATCGACCCCCTGGTGTTTATGGGCCATAATAGTGGATTAATCTGTACCACATGAAGTCTAAGACATTTTAAAGCTAATACAAACCTCTTACTTTACAATAAGGAAAGTAGAAGTCTATAATTTAGAAGAGAAAATTAAATAAAACAATTGTACATGGTTTAAGCTTTCTTTTTTTCATAGATAGTGCACTTGTTAATTGAAATTAACTATGTCCTTTATATTCCAATATTTTCTGAATCCAGTCTGGGACTGTGAGGCTTAGGGCCTTTTATTCAAAATCTCACCATTCAGACGAGATATTCTAAGAAGTTTTGTCGATATGGTGAAAACACAAATGTGAAACAGAGGCTCCTACATTACAATACAAGGTCTAAAAAAAATCACAAAGATTTTGCGTAATTTCTCTCTATGCCGACGAGGTTTTGAATATCAGGCTCTTAGTCTAACAAAAGCATACCCGTTAGAGGATATGAGGGTATTCAGTAGGGGGAGTCATGATGGGATGTGTCTTGTCTTAAGGGACAGTATACACCAGTTTTCATATAACTGCATGTAATAGACACTACTATAAAAATCCAGTATAAAACCTTTTAAAAACTTACTTAGAAGCTACCAATTTAGCACTGTTGATAGGACACCCACTGAAAGGTGCTGAGAGCAGACCCCCCCCCCTCTCTCCCTCTCTCCCCTGCATATGAAAAGACCCATTAAACAAACAGAAGCAATCTGAAGTCTGTATACATCTATAACTTTGGGGCTTGGTTAGGAGTCTGAAAATCAGCACAACTGAGCACAATAATCATTTATGCAAAGAAAAATCTAGTGTAAAATGTCCCATTAATAGTTACTCTAGCTGTTATAACATTCTCTCTCCACGCTGCTCTGCTGATAATTTTCACCCTCAGCCAACCCTGCCCATTGGTGAAATGGCCAAAAGACTAAAGTTGTTTGAAAAAATCTGCAGAAATACGCTGAGCTTAAGTATGTTCACTTTGGAAGTTGTGTTAACTTCCTTTCACTTAGGAAATTAACAAAATGTGTTATTTGGTGACAGGTGCAAAACTTTTTGAACACAAAAGGGATGTTATTCAGACTAAAGACTGTTGAACTGTGTGATGCTTCCACATTCTTGGAAGGATCATCTGCTGACTTGAGAATCAAGCTATAGCAATTGCGGACTTAGGGCTAGTTTCATTGAGCCGTAATTCAGTTAGCGTGCACTCACAAACCGATAAATAAGCTGTCGGAAGCAATATCTTTTATCGACTGCTTCCAATGGCCCGTTATAACTCCGGACTCCGGCTGCCGAAAACATAATCGTGTCCCATACAAAGTATAGGAAGCTGCTAATCTTTAACTAATACCCGGTTTCCAATGCCCGAGCAAACCGTAAATACACTGTCGGAGGCTGCCAATACATTAACAAAAATAATACCCAGCTCAACTAGGTGTAAAACAGGAAAAAGGTGCTCTTTGAGACCTTTTTCCCATTGAAATCTAATTCGGCACGTCAAAACCCCTCTATCCGCCATCCCCCCCACATCGCAACTTATACATTTATTAACCTCTAAACCGGGGACAATTGTGGGGTGGGGGAGGGAAGGGAGCTGTTTGGGAGGGATCAGGGGGTGGGATGTGTCAGGTGGGAGGCTGATCTCTACACTAAAGCTAAAATTAACCCTACAAGCTACCTAATTAACCCTTTCACTTCTGGGCATAATACAAGTGTGGTGCGCAGCGGCATTTAGCGGCCTTCTAATTGCCAAAAAGCAACGCCAAAGCCATATATGTCTGCTATTTCTGAACAAAGGGGAACCCAGAGAAGCATTTACAACCATTTGGAAATTGTGCCATAATTGCACAAGCTGTTTGTAAATAATTTCAGTGAAAAATCTAAAGTTTGTGAAAAAGTGAACGATTTTTTTTTTTATTTGATCGCATTTGGCGGTGAAATGGTGGCATGAAATATACTAAAAGGGGCCTAGATCAATACTTTGGGTTGTTTACTACACTACACTAAAGCTAAAATTAACCCTACAAGCTCCCTAATTAACCCCTTCACTGCTGGGCATAATAACCGTGTGGTGCGCAGCGGCATTTAGAGGCCTTCTAATTACCAAAAAGCAACGCCAAAGTCATATATGTCTGCTATTTCTGAACAAAGGGGATCACAGAGAAGCATTTACAACCATTTGTACCATAATTACACAAGCTGTTTGTAAATAATTTCAGTGAGAAACCTAAAATTGTGAAAAATGTAACAATTTTTTTTATTTGATCGCATTTGGTGGTGAAATGGTGGCATGAAATATACCAAAATGGGCCTAGATCAATACTTGGGGGTATCTACTACACTACACTAAAACTAAAATTAACCCTACACGCTCCCTACAAGCTCCCTAATTAACTCCTTCACTGCTGGGCATAATACACGTGTGGTGCGCAGCGGCATTTAGTGGCCTTCTAATTACCATAAAGCAATACCAAAGCCATATATGTCTGCTATTTCTGAACAGAGGAGATTTCAGAGAAGCATTTACAACCATTTATGCCATAATTGAACAAGCTGTTTGTAAATAATTTTAGCGAGAAATTTAAAGTTTGTGAAAAAGTGAACGTTTTTTTTATTTGATCGCATTTGGCGGTGAAATGGTGGCATGAAATATACCAAAATGGGCCTAGATCAATACTTTGGGTTGACTACTAAAAAAAATTATATACATGTCATGGAATATTCAGGGATTCCTGAAAGATATCAGTGTTCCAATGTAACTAGCGCTAACTTTGAAAAAAAAAGTGGTTTGGAAATAGCAAAGTGCTACTTGTATTTATTGCCCTATAACTTACAAAAAAAGCAAAGAACATGTAAACATTGGGTATTTTTAAACTCAGGACAAAATTTAGAAACTATTTAGCATAGGAGTTTTTTTGGTGGTATTATATGTGTAACAGATTTTGTTTGTAAAACGCTAGGATTTACTATTGGAAAAAAAAGGGGGACTTTCAGTCATGAAGTATATAATACTTCATGCTGAAAGTTCCTTTGTTTGTCTGAAGCGTTCGCCGCACTGAGCTCCTCAGATCACCTTACAGCAAAATAGTGTTCTGCCATGGGCTGCCTGAGGAGCTCAGTGTGGTGAACGCTTCAGACAAATAAAGTAACTTTTAGCATGAAGTATTTTATACTTCATGACTGAAAGTCCCCTTTATTTGTTCTGCTGGTAAATTCTAGCGTTTCACAAACGCTAGGATTTACCATAACTTTAAGCACTCTAAAGTTGAATGTGACTAAGCAATAATTATCCTGCTAGTATAAACTTAATTTTTACAGTTAAATACACTAAAAGTAGCAGCGAAAACCCCGTATTACATCTGGCTAAATAACCATCGGCTAGATTACGAGTTTTGCGTTATTGTCACCGCTAACTTCCCTACAGCGTTGGTATTACAGGTTTATAAAAACCCGGCTTTATCAGGCAAGAAGTGAGCATAGAGCAAAATATAGCTCCATACCGCACTCCAATAACAGCGCTGCTGAAAGCTGCGGTAAGCTGGTTTTACGTGCTCGTGCACGATTTCCCCATAGACATCAATGGGGAGAGCCGGCTGAGAAAAAGTCTAACACCTGCAAAAAAGTAGCGTAAAGCTCAGTAACGCAGCCCCATTGATTCCTATGGGGAAACAACATTTCTGTTTACACCTAACACCCTAACATGAACGCCGAGTCTAAACACCCCTAATCTTACACTTATTAACCCCTAATCTTCCGCCCCCGACATTGTCGACACCTACATTATACTTATTAATCCCTAATCTGCCGCTCCGGACATCGCCGCCACTATAATAAACATATTAACCCCTAAACCGCCGCACTCCCGCATAACAAACACTAGTTGAATATTATTAACACCTAATCTGCTGTCCCTAACATCGCCGCCACCTACCTACATTTATTAACCCCTAATCTGCTGCCCCCAACGTCGCCGCCACTATACTAAATTTATTAACCCCTAAACCTAAGTCTAACCCTAACACCCCCTAACTTAAATATAATTAAAATAAATCTAAATAAAACCTGCTATCATTACCTAAATAATTCCTATTTAAAACTAAATACTTACCTGTAAAATAAACCCTAAGCTAGCTACAATATAACTAATATTTACATTGTAGCTAGCTTAGGGTTTATTTTTATTTTACAGGCAAGTTTGTATTTATTTTAACTAGGTAGACTAGTTAGTAAATAGTTATTAACTATTTACTAACTACCTAGCAAAAATAAATACAAATTTACCTGTGATATAAAACCTAACCTGAATTACACTAACATCTAACCTTACACTACAATTGAATAAATTGCATTAATTAAATACAATTAACTAACGGCTAGATTACGAGTTTTGCGTTATGAGGGGTGCGGTACTAACTTGCACGTTATTGTCACCGCTCACTTACCTACAGCGCTGGTATTACAGGTTTTTATAAACCTGGCGTTAAAAGGCAAGAAGTGAGCGTAGAGCAAAATTGAGCTCCATACCGCACTCCAATACCAGTGCTGCTTAAGTCAGCGGTGAGCTGGTTGTACGTGCTCGTGCACGATTTCCCCATAGACATCAATGGGGAGAACCGGCTGAAAAAAAGTCTAACACCTGCAATAAAGCAGCGTAAAGCCCCGTAACGCAGCCCCATTGATTCCTATGGGGAAACTAAATTTATGTTTACACCTAACACCCTAACATGAACCCTGAGTCTAAACACCCCTAATCTTACACTTATTAACCCCTAATCTGCCGCCCCCGACATCGCCAACACCTACAATATATTTATTAACCCCTAATCTGCCGCTCTGGACATCGCCGCCACTATAATAAACATATTAACCCCTAAACCGCCGCACTCCCGCATCTCAAACACTATTTAAATATTATTAATCCCTAATCTGCCGCCCCTAACATCGCCGCCACCTACCTACATTTATTAACCCCCTAATCTGCCGCCCCCAACGTCGCCGCCACTATACTAAAGTTATTAACCCCAAAATCTACGTCTAACCTTAACACCCCCAAACTTAAATATAATTCAAATAAATCTAAAGAAAACTTACTATTAATAACTAAATAATTCCAATTTAAAACTAAATACTTACTTATAAAATAAACCCTTAGCTAGCTACAATATAACTAATAGTTACATTGTAGCTAGCTTAGGGTTTATTTTTATTTTACAGGCAAGTTTGTATTTATTTTAACTAGGTAGAAAAGTTACTAAATAGTTATTAACTATTTACTAACTATTTACTAACTACCTAGCTAAAATAAATACAAATGTACCTGTAAAATAAAACCTAACCTGTCTTACACTAACACCTAACCTTACACTACAATTAAATAAATTACCTAAATTAAATACAATTAACTAAATTAAATACAAATACCTAAATTACAAAAAACAAACAAACACTAAATTACACAAAATAAAAAACAAATTACAAGATATTTAAACTAATTACACCTAATCTAATAGCCCTATCAAAATTAAAAAAGCCCCCCCCCAAAATAAAAAAAAAACCCTAGCCTAAATTAAACTACCAATAGCCCTTAAAAGGGCCTTTTGCAGGGCATTGCCCCAAAGAAATCAGCTCTTTTACCTGTAAAAAAAAAATACAAACAGTAAAACCCACCACCCACACAACCAACCCCCCAAATAAAATCCTAACTAAAAAAACCTAAGCTCCTCATTGCCCTGAAAAGGGCATTTGGATGGGCATTGCCCTTAAAGGGCATTTAGCTCTTTTTCAAGTGCCCAAACCCTAATGTAAAAATAAAACCCACCCAATAAACCCTTTAAAAAACCTAACACTAACCCCCGAAGATCCACTTACAGTTTTGAAGACTGGACATCCATCCTCAACGAAGCTGGGAGAAGTCTTCATCCAAGCGGCAAGAAGTCCTCAATGAAGCCGGGAGAAGTCTTCATCCAAGCTGGCAGAAGTGGTCCTCCAGACGGGCAGAAGTCTTCATCCAGATGGCATCTTCTATCTTCATCCATCCGGCGCGGAGCGGGTCCATCTTCAAGACATCCGGCGCAGAGCATCCTCTTCAATTGAAGTCTTCTTCCAGAATGGCGTCCCTTGAATTCCGATTGGCTGATTCTATCAGCCAATCAGAATTAAACGTGAAAAAATCCTATTGGCTGATGCAATCAGTCAATAGGATTGAGCTTCAATCCTATTGACTGATCCAATCAGCCAATAGGATTGAGCTTGCATTCTATTGGCTGTTCCAATCAGCCAATAGAATGCGAGCTCAATCCTATTTGCTGATTACATCAGCCAATAGGATTATTTCACCTTTAATTCCGATTGGCTGATAGAATTATATCAGCCAATCGGAATTCAAGGGACGCCATCTTGGATGATGTCACTTAAAGGAACCTTCATTCTGGAAGACTTTGATTGAAGAGGATGCTCCGCGCCGGATATCTTGAAGATGGACCCGCTCGGCGTTGGATGGATGAAGATAGAAGATGCCGTCTGGATAAAGACTGCTGCCCATCTGGAGGACCACTTCTGCCGGCTTGGATGAAGACTTCTCCCGGCTTCTTTGAGGACTTCTTGCCGCTTGGATGAAGACTTCTCCCGGCTTCGTTGAGGATGGATGTCCAGTCTTCAAAACTGTAAGTGGATCTTCGGGGTTAGTGTTAGGTTTTTTAAGGGTTTATTGGGTGGGTTTTATTTTTTGATTAGGGTTTGGGCACTTGAAAGAGCTAAATGCCCATCCAAATGCCCTTTTCAGGGCAATGGGGAGCTTAGGTTTTTTTAGTTAGGATTTTATTTGGGGGGTTGGTTTTGTGGGTGGTGGGTTTTACTGTTGGGGGGTTGTTTGTATTTTTTTTACCGGTAAAAGAGCTGATTTCTTTGGGGCAATGCCCCACAAAAGGCCCTTTTAAGGGCTATTGGTAGTTTAGTTTAGGCTAGGGTTTTTTTTATTTTGGGGGGCTTTTTTATTTTGATAGGGCTATTAGATTAGGGGTAATTAGTTTAAATATCTGATAATTTATTTTTTTATTTTGTGTAGTTTAGTGTTTGTTTGTTTTTTGTAATTTAGGTAATTGTATTTATTTTATGTAATTTATTTAATTGTAGTGTAAGGTTAGATGTTAGTGTAACTCAGGTTAGGTTTTATTTTACAGGTAAATTTGTATTTATTTTAGCTAGGTAGTTAGTAAATAGTTAATAACTATTTACTAACTAGTCTACCTAGTTAAAATAAATACAAACTTGCCTGTGAAATAAAAATAAAACCTAAACTAGCTACAATGTAACTATTAGTTATATTGTAGCTAGCTTAGGGTTTATTTTACAGGAATTTATTTTTAAATAGGAATAATTTATTTATTAATAGTAGGTTTTATTTAGATTTATTTTAATTATATTAAAGTTAGGGGGTGTTAGGGTTAGGTTTAGGGGTTAATATGTTTATTATAGTGGCAGCTATGTCAGGAGCGGCAGATTAGGGGTTAATAAATGTAGGTAGGTGGTGGCGATGTTAGGTGCGGCAGATTAGGGGTTAATAATATTTAACTAGTGTTTGCGATGCGGGAGTGCTGCGGTTTAGGGTTTAAAGGGACATTAAACACTAAATACATGCTAGATAGAATGATGCATTCAAAGAAAAGATTAGTTCATGACTAACATGTAGATGTATTTTTTAAAGTTTCATTAGTTGTTTAAAAAGTGACAAAATAAGTGTAAAGTTTTAGTGTCTATAAAACACTGGGAGCTGCCATGTTGTAACTTGTGTTACCTTCTCTGCTGTGGCCAATTAGGATCAGTTATAAATAGGTCACTAGAGTGTGCAGCCAATGCTTGCGTTGGATTTAACAGTGTTCTGCACTTCCATTTCTAACAGGAACTGAAAAGCTCACAATTTCAGAATAGAATTACAGGCAAAGAGGACAAAATAAATAATGAAAGTATATTTGCAGAGTTGTTTTATATATACAATTTATCATTTTATATTACTATCTCAAAGTGTTTAATGTCCCTTTAATATGTTTATTATAGTGGCAGCGATGTCGGGAGCAGCAGATTAGGGGTTAATAATTTTATTTTAGTGTTTGCGATGCGGGAGGGCCTTGGTTTAGGGGTTAATAGGTAGTTTATGGGTGTTAGTGTACTTTTTAACACTTTAGTTATGAGTTTTATGCTACAGCTTTGTAGCGTAAAACTCATAACTACTGACTTTAGATTGCGTTTCGAATCCTGTGGTATAGGCTGTACCGCTCACTATTTGGCCTCCCAGAAAAAGCTTGTAATATCGGCGCTATGGAAGTCCCATTGAAAAAAGATTTTATGCAAATTGCGTAAGTTAATTTGCTTTACGGCCAAAAAAGTGTGCAGTAGTGAAAAAGCAGCGTTCTAATTTATAACGCTGCTTTTTCACTCATAACGCAAAACTCGGAATCTAGCCAAACATGATAATTGAAAATGGCCTTGCTCCTAAATTTTTGGTCTGGTCCTAGGTTACCAGGTTGTCAAGCTTTGTGTAAAATGAATAAATTCATAAATAAATTATATATATACAGTATATATATATATACACATACATACAAACACCCCCCCCCTCAGGTGGCTCCCCGATTAAGAATGAATTTGTCAAGCACTGGTTTAAGCCATTTCCATCTGTAATGAGATACACTATATTCCTCTACAGGTGGGGATTTCCTTTCTCTATGGCAATCACCAAAGGATGAAACACTTTTATTGTGAAGACACTGGCAGAGCGGTTCCCCTTATTTCAGCACTGAAACCTGCAACAACACTTGAATGCCTTTGTGAATGTGCTCACAATATACCCTCAAAGCAGTCAGCTCTTGGCTTTCCCAAAGAACTTAACAGGATAGTAACATTTATATTTTGCTGCAATGTAATGTGCATACGCAGCTTTCAGTGCTAACAAGAACTGATGATCTAAACAGCAGAGGAGTTTTCTTAGGACCATAGTCAGGTGCGTATTTTGGCCTAGACAAACAAGGCACTTGCCTAGGGCAGCAGATTAGACAGCACTTTTTTTGGCTATATTTGTACAAAGCTTACAGTTATATTAGAAGTATTATACAGGCTATGAGAGATTTTGCCCAAGGTGCTTACATTTTAGGGGGATATAATACGAAGGTGCCCATGGAGCTTACATTTTAGAGGTAACTCTGAACCTTTAATTTATTTAGCCTTTAGTTCTGTTGCCTTTTAGCACTTAGTATTGTGTTTGGGGAAATATTGTATCAAGAAATCTTTGTTTGGGGTTTTTATATATATTGCAGCAATACATAGATGTGCGTATGTGTACATGTGTTTGTGCGTGTGTGCATATGTATAACTGTTTGTATGTGTGTATGTAAGTGTTTTGCAAGTCCTTTTGAACATTTACTTTGTAAATGCCATGAAAAACAAAATCCACATTACTCCCTGACAAAAAATATTATGGTCAAAAAAGGCCTAAAAAGTAGTATTGTTGTTGCAGATCTAGGTCTGTAAAGAAATAGCTATAAAATATAAAGTCTAGGAAAATGTTTTCATTGTCAATATTTTAGCAAAGCAGGGTTTTCCTTTACCCACTTTTAAAATTGGTATATGGGATTGATGTTTTTCAGGGACGGCTGCTGACTCACCAGGACCAAACTTGCAAATGGTAATCTGTAGTTGAGAAGAGAAAAATAGGGTGTGTCAGACAAGGAGAAGATTCAGGCAAGACTTGTTACAATATAGTGAGACAACAAATAATATACAAATGGTTACTTCATGTGACAATTGGGTAGCTTCAGTAAGAATTCATAGAACGCTAGTGAAAAATTATATACATTTTCCTATATTATCCTATGTATTTGAAGTAAATATCCAAAACGATGAACCTAAGACGTCAAAAGCTTCATGTTTTTTAGCACTGCCTCAGAAACATCATTATGGAAAGGGACACAAGCCTTGTATTTAAAGGAACAGTAAACACCTGGTTATTGCAAGACATGTCTGTTGTGTTGCTATAGAATAACATATCAGTCTTAAAATAAATTAACATCCTTTTTACTAGAATAAGTTTTCAATAGTTAAACTCCACCCACTGTTTGCTTTATTAATAGGAGCCAATCTGGGCTTTAGTCAGCAGACTATCATCCTAGTAACGATCATAAAGTTAGTATAAAATGCATTTTTTTTCCAGTTGTTATCAGTTAAGGCCAATTAGGGACAGATATGAAGAAGAGTTAGCCTTGAAAAGTCTGCAGGTGTATTTCAAGTTCTATGTATTAGAAATTGCTAAATTTTCAGAGTTAATTTGCACGAAGCGGGGGCAAAATAAAGAATGAAAATATATTGTGAAGTTATATACAAATCTCAAGGTGTTTACTATCCCTTTAAAACATTTAAAACTACATTCTCTAAGCCTAATGTTATACCTTAAACAATAAAAAGGTGATATAGGAATAATTCACAGGAGCTCAATATTTGAGGGCCATAAAAAGCTCAGTCAGTGGTGTCCTTTTAAACACAACAAGAAAGTGTTTTATGGCAGGTAAGTCATAAAAAGATGTTTAAAAAAAATGACTCTGTGTCCCTCTCATCATCGGGCAGCGGTGGTTCCAATCATTAGTGCTGTGGGAGGGTTAGGAGGGAGGCGGGTGGGCGGCCCATCACTGGAGCGGGGGCGGGAGGTGTAGGATCGCTACACTACAGAAAAAATGTATGCTAAGAGTGGCAGGGAGGTGGAAGGAGTGGGGAGGAGGTACAGGGGGAACTTAGAGTGGAGGGGGAATAAAAGCTAGGGAAAGGATCTTGGAGGGGGACATTTTGGCCGTGTACATGGGCTTTAACACTAGTTTTACTTATAAAACAATTATTCCTAACCATTATGTCACAGCCTTAAAGGGATAGGAAACCCCAAAAATTGTTTTGGGATTCAGACTGGCATACAAGTTTCCAATTTACTTCTATTATCAAATTTGTATAATATTCTTTCAAAGCTGTTGCTATATTGTGCTCCAGACATGGGCAGGCACCTGAGGTTATGTCCCTGCTTTTCAACAAAAGATACCAAGAGAATGAAAAAATGATAAAAGAAGTAAACTAGAAAGTTGTTAAAAACTGCATGCTCTATCTGAATCATGAAAGACAAAAATTGAGTTTCATATCCCTTTAAGCTGAAGGTGTCAGACAAATTAGGGCTGAGGGTGGAAAGACCTATGAATGTCTTGTGTTCTACATGTGATATATTTTGCATAATAATGCATCTTAGTTCAAACTTTTATCATCTTTATTAGTTACATGACATCAGTTTAGTTCTTGTGGTGTAGAAGTCACATAAAAAATAAGAAATATCATTTGAATTTTAAGTATACTATGGAAGTCTCCGGTTATTCTGAAAAAAAGCCAGGAATCTTGATTCACTGTTGTACATTTAAGCATGCAGGTAAAAGTAAACGTTTGCAAGTGTCCTTCATCCCTTGTTCAGACTCAGCTCTAGCCTTGGTTCTGAATTCCGTCAGCAGCAGCTGCTGCACTCCTCCAATGCTAAAGAAAATTAACCTCTTCCTCTTCCATACTGCTACTGACACAGCCTTACTCTCTTCACAGTCCACACACTCCCCTGCTTCTATCCCACACTCTCACCAATCTGCTGAGCTCACTAAGTTGCTATGATCTTTTGTGCTCTTGTTACTGCCGTCCCAGCCACTCCTCCTTCTGTTCTCTCTCCCTCGTTCTACACTACTGCCCTTGCTCTATTTTTTTTTACTGTTGTTGCTATCTCCTCCTGCTTTCACTGCCCTCCCTTTTTCTGCCTCCCCCCATTCTCATTTCTCACTGTCTTAATTTCCACCTGTTTAATTCTATTTTCTGCTCTAGGTCCCTCCCACTCTGTGTCGTCGTCCCCTCCTCCAAAATCTTCCTCCCTAGTTCCTGCTATCTCCTTCTATCCTCTCACATTCTTTCATAATCTTTTTCTCCATTTTTTACCCCTGCTCCGATTCTCGTGTCTCTCTTAAATTTTATACAAATACTCATCCTGTGATGCTCCTAATCACAGAAACGATTGTATAACCATGACTCCAGCAAACCTTTCTGAAAAATTGTGAATATTGGAAAGTGTATAGTGTTCCTTTTAGTTTTTACTCAGTCCCAATATCTGTATTTGGTTCCAGTCAAAATGCTTTCCTTTATGTCTTTTAGTACAGTTTTTAAAAAACGAAAACATTATGCGTGATCAGTGCATAATTTTCTATATAATCAGCTGAGCATAGTGTTATATTTCATGATGCTTTTATGACAATGTGCTGAGTTTGTCACTGGGTTTCCCATAATATTAACTGCACATTTTCCAATTCTTTCAAACTAGTTTCTTCCTCTGACTTTGAGAAAAAGGTAATTGTTCGTATTTTAAAATTCTACTTATCTATATTTTAAAATTCCTGCTTTATCTGTTCACAGAAAAAAAATCTAATTGCCAATTAAATATGAAATAGATTTGTTTTTACTCTCTACTACAGTGGTAGCCCAGGGGCCACGTGATCTCTCTAGAGTTTTGTTTTTGTTAATCCTTACTTATGAAGCAAAAAAAAGAATGTCTTATTTTTACCCTCAGAAATCAAATATATGCTAATTAATACCACAAAGCACTTCTCTGCACCCCCATATCCCCACAATCCACTTTCAACGACCATCCTCATACCGTGGATTTAAAAACGTTTGATCTGGAGTTTAATATAAATGATGAAAGTACCAAGTGCCACTTCTGAGATACCATGAGTACTACTTAGGTTTTTACTGGGAACTGAGTGTGTATTAAAGGGACATAATACTCATATGCTAAATCACTTTAAACTGATGCAGTATAACTGTAAAAAACTGACAGGAAAATATCACCTGAGCATCTCTATATAAAAAAGGAAGATATTTTACCTCACAATCTCCTCAGCTCAGCAGAGTAAGTTCTGTGTAAAAAGTTATACTTCACCTGCTCCCAGCTGCAGGTAAAAATAAAAAAAAATGAAGAAATGAACAGCAGCCAATCAGCATCAGCAGTGCTGAGGTCATGAACTCTTACTGTGATCTCATGAGATTTGACTTAACTCACATGAGATTTCATAGTAAGCTTCCTTTACCTGATTGGTGAAATAATATGAGAGTTCACGAGGCTCATCCTTTCAGCTGTCCCAGGACAGACACACTAAAATGCTGCTTAGAAATCCTTTACAATGGGAGGTGGCTACTGAGGAACTTTTGAGGTAAAATATCTTTCTTTTTTACATAGAGATGTTCAGGAGATATTTTCTAGTCAGCTTTTTACAGCTATGCTGTATCACTTTCAAGTGTTTAAACATTTGGGTATTATGGCCCTTTAAGTGATTATTATAAAGCCAATTCAGTGTACATAAAAAACCCATATATATATATATATATATATATATATATATATATATATATATATATATATATATATATATATATTTCCAAAAAAGAGCACTCTCACCACAATAGCAACTGCCAGGGTGCCAACGGTTGAACATAGCAGATAGAAGATGGCACTCACTGGTCTTTTTTCAAGTGTACTTTTAATAGAAAAGCGTGACGTTTCGGGGACAAGCTTGTCTGAGGAAGGGGAGTGTGTCCCCGAAACGTCACACTTTTCTATTAAAAGTACACTTGAAAAAAGACTATTGAGTGCAGTCTTCTATCTGATAGATATATATATATATATATACATAATATATATACTGTATATACTGTCACATAGTTAATACAACCCATATATCCCTTCTGTGCTCACATTAGACCCCAGAAAAGACACAGGATGTCACTTTATGCCACCTCTCAGTATTAGCAATATTTCCCCTTATCTTACAAAGGAACCATGGCACTTTCAGTCCCTTAATACAAATCTATATGCTCTCTAAATACAAATCAGATACCTGTTATTTTCATCCCTTTAGTGCTAGCTGTATTCACACAGACCCAGATCAGAAGCTTCTGCAACCGCTAGATCCTAAATATATGAACACAAACTGCTCCCAAGCCAGTAGGACCCTGGTAAATCAGAGAAAGTACACTTTGTTTACTGAGCTAATTCTCAACAAAATGGAACACCAGGATTCCACAGAACAAAGTTGGGGATATACACTATTTTATAGCAGCAGTAGGAGATCACGTGTGAGATAACAATGAACAACAGTGGTGTCATACCGAGTAGGGCCAAGAAAAGTACAATGAAGTGGCATGGAAAATACAAAATAATAGAGCTACTTCACTATCCAATTCACACAACCACATTTGAACATATAATTTTCAGCCACAGCTGTTTAAACAGAATGCAGAAAGGCAGCAAGGAAGAAGAATAAAATACTATATTATGCATTACAGAATGAAGATATTTTGCATCTAGACTATTTTACTTTGGACCTCAGATCAAACAATGTGAAATATAGAATATGAGAGGAGGTATATTTGATACAGTTTAGCAGGGCCGCCACTAGAAATTTTGGGGCCCCTGACTTAACCATTGATCAGGGCCCCCCCATCTTTTGACGTGCAATTTTTGACCAAGTGACTAAAACGTATATGCACTTTATTCTTAAGTGTCTATTTAAATTGGAATTGTTGTAAAGGTAGTAACATACAAACACACTCATACACTGAAACACACACACTCACACATAAGGATTCACATATAGACACTCTAGCAGACCCACAAAGAAACACACTCAGCACTTGTTTACATTGACCTGACAAGTAATGAGGTAAACTACAGTTTTGTGAAAAAATGAGATTTAGAAAACAAAATATGGAGTTCTGATTATCTTTTTGTAAAGGAAGATGCCAACTAAATGATGACAACAGCATGCAGTGACTGAAAGGAAGGGCCCTGAACTGCCTAAACAATAATTTAAAGGTTAAATGGTGGATTGGTGACTTCCGGAAAGGTCTTGTTAGTCTCAAAGTCTGTAGAAAAATGTGAATAATTAGTAGTAAGGCCAAAATGTCCTAAAAAGGAACAGACGATGTTTATGTGCATAGTGGTTTAGTGCACACTCAGAAATCTTCTCAAATGCTAATACTTTACTCCTTGTAATAACAATTCCCATGCTCAATTAGCACTCTGCTGTAGTATCCACTGGTGGCTGCCAAAATGTAAAAAAAAATAAAAAAAAAATAATAAAAAAAAAATAATAATTTTTTTTTGTTCTTGCCTCATGGGGCCCCCCTGGCCCATTGGGCCCCTGACAGCAGTCACCCCCTGATGGCGGCCCTGCAGTTTAGTGGGAGATGGGGGAAGATAGAGCTGCAGATTTAATCCAGAAGGGACAACATATGTTTATATAAATCCTGCCTTGTTTTATTTTTAAATTTTATTTTAGATTTTTCAATAATAATATCCAAGTACTCTAAAGTATTACAACGGTAACAGAGTAGTCTCTAACATTAATACACATATTGCACTTGACGCTACTTAGCTCTAATCAAAGTATGTTCTTAAAGCGATTAGCAGATTATCAGCATATAGCATAAGACCTAAAAACACATCTCACAATCATTACAAAATCATCCATTCCCCTATATGAAGTAATCAAATCATCTGAAGACCAACATATATTCCTCCTAGTAAAAAACAAATGGAAAAGTAATTGTCTAAACATCTATTTAAAGGGACAGTCTACCATAGAATTGTTATTGTTATAAAAGATAGATAAGCCCTTTATTACCCATTCCCCAGTTTTGCATAACCAACACAGTTATATTAATATACTTTTTACCTCTGTGATTACCTTGTATCTAGGAACCTTCTTCCAGCCCCCTGATCACATGACTGTGACTGTTTATTATCTATTGTCTTAAATTTAGCATTGTTTTGTGCTAAATCTTAAATAACCCCCTGTGTCTGAACACAGTGTTATCTATATGGCCCACGTGTACTTTCTGTCTCTTTGTGTTGAAAAGAGATTTAAAAAGCATGTGATAAGAGGCAGCCCTCAAAGGCTTAGAAATTAGCATATGAGCCTACCTATGTTTAGTTTAAACTAAGAATACCAAGAGAAAAAAGCAAATTTGATGATAAAAGTAAATTGGAAAGTTGATTAAAATTAAAAGTCCTATCTGAATAATGAAAGTTTAATTTATACTAGACTGTCCCTTTAATGTAAAGTAGTGTCTCTTAATAGATAAAGTTGAACCAGATCATGCTAAAACTGGACCCATTTTTTATGGTATGCATTCTTGCACCATACTACAACCCTAGCCAGAAAGGTAGCCAGCCTATATTGCGCTTGATTACAAGTGGAGCGCATATATATATATATATATATATATATATATATATATATATATATATATATATATATATATATATATATATATATATACACAGTATATATATATACAAATTTGTACAGTATCTATCAAAATTATTATTTATTAATATTTTTTAATATTCTATATTTAATATTTACATAACGCGCCTTAAGATAGCTAATTCTTCATGTGCGCTAACCTGAAACCATTTTACACATATAGCGTGAAACCTGAAGCACGTTATGCATATTTTCCATTCCAATGTTCTTCACATAGAAAAAAATGTAATTTTTATTATTAATTATATATTTCTATCTATATTTTATATTGTTAATGATATAAATATATATATATATATATATATATATATATATATATATATATATATATATATATATATATATATAGGGTACTCCTTATGATATCTTTTTTTTATTGATTAAGATTTATGTATGCTAGCTGTTTCTCCTGCGCCATCCCATATCTTTGGTTTTAAATATATACATATATACTGTATATATTTATAAAAACCAACTCCTCTGGAAATCAGAACCTGATGTGGATCCTGTACGATCTCCAAAAAACGTAGGCACACAGGATCTTAAGAAAACATCTTTTACTTCATAAGGTTTCAGAACCACAAAGGAGCCTTGTTCACATGAAAAAATAAGTATACAATTAGCACCACAAATAACCCTTTATATACCCCTAAGTGTTACCTTAATTGTATAACAGACCCGGGAAACTGATTTAAATACAGCGTCATCAATGTGCGCAGCCAATATGCTTACGTCATCAGGTTCGCTGTTGTCAAGGAGACCGCTTCAAACCAATGCACCAAACTTAGTACATGTGCAGATGAAACGTCATAGCATTGCGTGAACGTCTAGACGTCATCAAACCAGGACGTAACCATGACAACAAACCATGCCGATATAAAGAAACTAAAAACTATATACATAATTTTCAAAATACCAACATACTTAAAGCCCCATAGATCACTGCTATATGCATTTGTGATGAATACATATTGTTATTGTTATAACACTTTATAACTTGTAACTACATTGGGTTAATATTTGGTCATAGGGCATAAAAGTAGGACATATCTCTCCAATGATATCATGGAAAGCTTCATAGTTTGAGAGGAGAAGAGACCCACAGTCCTTATTTATAAAAGCAACTGTAGTCGACCATTGTGTTGAGTCCCTTTGGCATAAGTGTGTCCAGCATATGGATCTATTTGGACTCACATCGCAGATCGCATCTATCTTCACCCCTTTTAGCTTTGGGGATATGATCAATTAGAATTGTCCTCAATGAATACACACCATGGCCAGCCTGCTGGAAGTGTCAGCCACAGGTTGGTCAGACTCCCCTTTATAAGTTGCTTGCTGAATGGCGGACCTGTGATTGTCGAGTCTTTCTCTGAATGTAGTTGTAGTTTTTCCCATGTAGTACAATGAACATGGGCAAATGATGACATACACTATATATTTATATTCCGATGTGTAGGTGAGGCAGTGACGTATTGTCAATGTTTTGTTGGTATGTGGATGATGAAATCGAGTACTAGTGATCATAGTATTACAGGTTGTGCAGTTACCACATCTGTGGCATCCATTCTTCACTTTAGATAGCCAGGTCTGCTTCTGATAACTCTGTGTTGGATCGGTTTTCACTAGTATATCTCGTAAATTTCTTGATCTTTTACATACCATCCTTGGCGGTGGTGCGTCAGCATATGGCAAGCTCGTATCCGTAGCTACAATAGGCCAATTCTGTTTGATGATCTTTTGTATAGCCCCAGAGGCTGGTGTGTGGGTTGTAATGAAATTCAATCTGGTGTCCATTGGCTTCTTTTTTCTCTAAAAGAGATCGATCTGTGACAGATTGCCAACTTTCTCAAGTTGTTGTTTAATCAATGGTTGTGGGTAGCCCCTGGCAAGAAAGGTCAGAAGTCTGTATATCTACCAATTTTGTAAGCTGGGAGATGAGTTCAGAGGAGTTACGAAGATAAGACTCAATGGCCTGTACTACTGGTTGCAGAAAGTAATCAATAAATTCTGCCATCAGATGGAATAATGACCCACTGGCCGATATAATAGGGTGACCAGGGGGATTACCCAATGACTTATGCACTTTTGGAAAAAGGTATAATATAGGGCAGACTGGATTGTTGACCATTAGGAAATTGCACGTATTATCATCAATAATACCAGCATTATAAGCTAGACTCAAAAATCTATCTACTTGCTTTTTAAAGGTGTTGGTTGGATTGTATGTGAGTTTGCAGTAGGTGTGAACATCACCAAGTTGACGCATAGCCTCAGTCTGATATTGGGAATTATCTAACCCCACTATTGCGCCCCCCTTATCTGCAGTGCGAATAACTATTGTGCTATCTTCAGATAGAGTTTTTAAAGCACTGCATTCTAGTGGTGTTAGATTATCCCAAGTGGTGCATTCTTGTACCTTTTCAGTAGTGATATCATTGTTACACATATGAGTAAATGTTGTGATAGACATTCAATGATTGACTACAGTTGCTTTTATAAATAAAGGACTGTGGGTGTCTTCTCCTCTCAAACTATGAAGCTTTCCATGATATCCTTGGAGAGATATGTCCTACTTTTGTGCCCTATGACCAAATATTAACCCAATGTAGTGGTTACAAGTTATAAAGTGCTATAACAATAACAATATGTATTCATTACAAATGCATATAGCAGTGATCTATGGGGCATTAAGTATGTCGGTACTTTGTAAATTTTGTACATAGTTTTTTCTACACAGACCCTGGTGACATCCGTTTCACACAGGCATTATGATATCGGCATGGTTTGTTGTCACGTTACGTCCTGGTCTGATGACATCTAGATATTCGCGGAATACTATGACGTTTCATCTACACATGTACATACGGCTAGATTACGAGTTTTGCGTTAGAGGCTATACGGTGCTAACGAGCAGTTTTGTCTCACCGCTCACTTACCTACAGCGCTGGTATTACGGGTTTTTATAAACCCAACGTTAAAAGGCAAGAAGTGACTGTTGAGCAAAATTGTGCTCCATACCGCACTCCAATACCAGTGCTGCTTAAGTCAGCGGTGAGCTGGTCGTACGTGCTCGTGCACAATTTCCCCATAGGAATCAACGGGGAGAGCCGGCTGAGAAAAAGTCTAACACCTGCAAAAAAGCAGCGTAAAACTCAGTAACGCAGCCCCATTGATTCCTATGGGGAAATAAAATGTATGTTTACACCTAACACCCTAACATGAACCCCGAGTCTAAACACCCCTAATCTTACACTTATTAACCCCTAATATGCCGCCCCCGACATCGCCGACACCTACAGTATACTTATTAACCCTTAATCTGCCGCTCCGGACACCGCCGCCACCTACATTATATGTATTAACCCCTAATCTGCTGCCTCAACATCGCCAACACCTACATTATATTTATTAACCCCTAATCTCCCACCCCCAATGTCGCCGCAACCTACCTACACTTATTGACCCCTAATCTGCCGCCCCCAACGTTGCCGCCACTATATTAAATGTATTAACCCCTAAACCTAAGTCTAACCCTAACACCCCTTAACTTAAATATAATTACAATAAATCTAAACAAAAATTAATATTATTACCTAAATAATTCCTATTTAAAACTAAATACTTACCTATAAAAGTTACCCTAAGCTAGCTACAATATAACTAATAGTCACATTGTAGATATCTTAGGGTTTATTTTTATTTTACAGGCAAGTTCGTATTTATTTTAACTAGGTAGAATAGTTATTAAATAGTTATTAACTATTTATTAACTACCTAGCTAAAATAAATAAAAAGTACCTGTAAAATAAAACCTAACCTAAGTTACAATAACACCTAACACTATACTTCAATTAAATAAATTAACTAAATTAAAAACAATTAAATAAATTAAATTAGCTAAAGTACAAAAAACAAACACTAAATTACAGAAAATAGATATTTAAACTAATTACACCTAATCTAATAGCCATATCAAAATTAAAAAAGCTCTGCCAAATAAAAAAAAACCCTAGCCTAAACTAAACTATCAATAGCCCTTAAAAGGGCCTGTTGCGGGGCATTGCCCCAAAGTAATCAGCTCTTTTACCTGTAAAAAAATAAATAAAAAACAACCCCCCCAACAGTAAAACCCACCACCCACACAACCAACCCCCCAAATAAAATACTATCTAAAAAAACCTAACCTGTTCCAATCAGCCAATAGAATGCAAGCTCAATCCTATTGGCTGATTGGATCAGCCCATTGGATTGAACTTCAATCCTATTGGCTGATTGCATCAGCCAATAGTATTTTTTCTACCTTAATTCCGTTTGGCTGATAGAATTCTATCAGCCAATCGAAATCTAAGGGATGCCATATTGGATGACGTCACTTAAAGGAACCGTCATTCAGTAAGAAGACTTCGTTTGAAGAGGATACTCTGCGTCGGATGTCTTGAAGATGGACCCGCACCACGTCGGATGGATGAAGATAGAAGATGCCGTCTGGAGGACTACTTTGCCCGGCTTGGATGAAGACTTCTCCCGGCTTCATTGAGGACTTCGGCCCGGTTGGGTGAAGACTTCTGCCGCTTCCTTGAGGATGGATGTCCGATCTTCAGAACAGTAAGTCGATCTTCAGGGGTTAGTGTTAGGTTTTTTTTAAGGGTGTATTCGGTGGGTTTTATTTTTTAGATTAGGGTTTGGGCCGCAAAAGAGCTAACTGCCCTTTTAAGGGCAATGCCCATCCAAATGCCCTTTTCAGGGCAATGGGGAGCTTAGTATTTTTTAGATAGTATTTTATTTGGGGGGTTGGTTGTGTGGGTGGTGGGTTTTACTGTTGGGGGGGTTGTTTGTATTTTTTTTTATTTTAAATTCTTCTTTATTAGCAGGGAAAGGAATAACAATCACATAACAATTCCACAGGGCAAACAAGTGCGGCTCGCAGACCGCAAGGATAAATGTATGCTCATTACACTTTGAAGGATACCGATGTCATTGGTTATACAAGATAGTATATTTAAGCAGAAACAAAGCAGTAAACAATATTTGTTCATTTATGATCGTCTCTTCCCCTTTTTTCTGGTTTATTATAACTTAACAGTTACTAATCTAAATTAGCCTAGAAAAACTAAGACAACTATAACAGTAGTAGTAAAAACAAAATGAAATAAGATAGAACAGAATAAAACATAAAACAAAACAGAACAGAACAGAGCTAACAGAACAGAAACAAATATGACAAAATAAAATGAGACATGGGAGGGAGAAAAGAAAAGCAAAAAAGGGGGGGACCAGCTCTACCCTCCAGGACAGTGACACCTCAAGACCAAATGACCCAAAAGGTCTTTCAACTTATTAGAACAACATCTCCTCTTGGAAAGCAACTCCAGGCTGGTTTGTGAGAGGGTCCGTGAGCCCCTGCCATTCACCTCTCAAGCCCGCCAGAAGCATAAGAACCTGGCGTTGCAAGGCTGGTTGCAAGGTAGTAATAAAAGGTTTCCATTTTTTAAGAAAGGGTTGAAGTCTAAGTTTGGTGTTAAGCTTAACGTCATACTGTTCTATGAACAGTTGTCTCATCAAGCGGAGTTTAAATTGAGCTATCGTAGGCGGCCTTCTAGAGATCCACCTATCCAAAATACAACTTCTTGCTAACAAAGTACATGGGGTGAGCAATTTATGAAGTCGTTTGTGCCTAGCTTCACATCAAACACAAATACATTGCTTAACTCCATCTCAATCTCTATTTTGAATGTGATCCTCAACCAGTACTGAAATTGTCCCCAAAACCGCCTAACCTGCGGGCAGAAGAAAAAATAATGCTGAAGTGAGGGGGACATATCGCTGCATTTAACACATATGTCTGGGTGCCCAGGTTTCCATTTCGATAACCTGTGGGGAGTGATATAATCTTTATGCAATATTCGGAACTGAGCCTCCCTAAGTGACATTGCTAGAGTAGCTGATCTAGCGGCCTCTATGCTATCCGTCAGATTCTGTACTGTCAATGTACTGTCAATGTCAGTGAGATGTCTTTGTGTAATTTAGCTAAGGTCTGTGTTTGTATGATGTTTTCTTTCTGCTTTAATAATTGCTTATAGAAATCTGACATTGAAAAGCAGCCCAGCTGAAACATCGACTGAGAGACAGCAAAGGGGGACCTCTTCCAGAACCCAGGATTAGATTGCAAAAGGCTCGAAACATAATGTCGTACGTAAGTATGCGTAAAAATGTTTGTTAGGGATCTGAAATTTGGCTTTAAGCTCCTGAAAAGATCTGACAGTATGTAGCAGTGGGTCAACCACATCACCCACCGTGCTAAGGCCTAGAGTTCTCCAAATACGGAACGGTTTGTGCAGGATTGCCCACAAGGGGTATGAACTTCGGGGGTGACTAAGTCCCATGTATCTATTAATTAGACGCCACGCTCTCAGGGGGTCTCTGTATAAAATACTGCCACTGAATGTGGAATGTCCTTCAGTGAGGCATAGGGGAGATATGCTAATGCAAGAGGAGCAAGAATCGCCTCCTCTAGTGGGGCTACACAGAAGTGAGAGGTACCCAGTTGCCAGTCCATTACCAGCCTAGCCAGGGCCGCCCAGTTGTATAACCTCAGACTTGGAAAGCCCAGACCCCTTCTGAGGAAGGGGAGTTGTAGTTTCTCCAAGGCTATGCGAGGTTTTTTACCTCTCCAAACGAAGGCGGACATAGCTCGATTTAAAATAGTTAAGTCACATTTAGTCGTAAGAAAGGGCAACATCAACAGAAGGTACATTATCCTTGGTAACAGGGTCATCTTGACCAGACTGACACGGCCCGATAATCCCAGTGGGAGATTGATCCAACTATGGAGTTGCACAGCAATGCTACTACACCGCTCAGAGATATTTAGCGTGTACATTTTTTGGGGATCTCTATGTACCCTGACACCAAGATATGTCAGCGCGCTCGGCACCTCCACAAACGGAAAGGTATGTCTGGAGTTGGGGTGTTTGTTAAGCCACAGGATCTCCGATTTGGATGTGTTGATCCTATAGCCCGAGAAGTCCCCAAACTTGGAGATAGTATTCATTATGAACGGTATGTATTTGGAGGGTGAGTCAACGAATAGCAACATGTCATCAGCGTATAGGGCCAATTGTACCAGATGACCCCCCCAGCACAATACCCGGGAAAGACTGTCTCAACTTAATTGCCAGGGTTTCCAGAGCCAAATTGAATAGAAGGGGCGACAGGGGGCACCCCTGTCTTGTACCCCATTGCATTTGAAAGTCTGAAGAGAATAGACCATTGACTAGAATGCGCGCCACTGGCAAACTGTACATTTTGCAAACGATATCTAGGAAGGGGCCCCTAAAGTTGAACCGTTGCATTGTATCTATCAAGTGGGGCCATTCCACGTGGTCGAAGGCCTTCTCTGCGCAACACCCATCCCCCCTCCCTCTTTATCTAAAGACCAATAATGGTCAATCACATGAAGCACTTTACGAAGGTTGACTACAGAGGAACGCTTAAACACGAAGCCCGTCTGATCCGGATGTATTAACTGAGAAAGAACGGTCTTTAAACTGTTGGCCATTATTTTCATAAAGAGTTTATAATCCGTGTTAAGCAAGGATATGGGTCTAAAGGCATTTGGAAGAGGATGGTCCTTACCGGGCTTAGGAATTAGGGTAATGTGTGCAGAGGTGAAATCCCGTGAGGGCATTATCTCTTCTTGAAAATAAGTGTTGAAAAGTTTAGTCAAAGTGTTGCCAATGTGTGGTAGGAGGGTTCTGTAAAAGTCAACAGGGAGACCATCCGGTCCTGGTGCCTTCCCCACTGGGATGGATTTTAAAGTAAACGCGACTTCCTCATTCGTAATAGGCGCATTCAAAGCATCCACCTGCTCCTGAATCAACTGAGGCAGGTTGAGGGATTGCCAAAAGCGTTCCTGGGAATCCGGGCCAGAGGGGCCCTGACGAGAATAGAGCTGCGCAAAATACTGTGCAAAGCACTGTGCAATCTCCTCAGGGGTGGTGTGCGTATGCCCTTGATGTTTGAGAGCCGCAATGTTAGATCTTGACGACCGTGTTTTAGTTAATGCTGCAAGCATTTTACCTGGTCTATTACCAAATCTGAAGTATCTACCGGCCGTTTTCAATAAACCAGAAGCAGCCTGATGTTTCATAAATGCCTCAAGTTCCGCCTTAACCGCCACATACGTCTCATACGTGCCATAAGACCTAAGAAGACAGTAACTTTGATAGGCTTGGGACAATTGTTTTTTGAGCCCCATGCATCTAAATTGCATCTTAAATTTGATCTTTGAAATGTATGATATTATGGAACCCGATAAGACTGACTTTGCTGTCTCCCAGAAAATCTGGGCATTATATATAGGTGCCAGATTATCAGTGTAGTAATCCGTCCAGCAAGCCTCCAAAGAGATCAAGTACGTTGGGAATCTGAGGGTATTTCTATTTGCTCTTGGACCACAAGCATCCAGAAGCAATTCCACGGGACCATGGTCTGACAATATTATGTCATGTATGTTACAACTGCGGATCTGAGTGGCCAGGGAGTTAGAAACCATAAATAAATCTATCCTAGACAAGGTATGCTTGGCTTGGCCAGGCATGTGTGATCTCTACCGTCTGGGTGGTGCAGTCTCCAAATGTCACAAGTATCAAGGTGTGCTTCAAACATGCCAAAAATCTTAGATTCATACCTAGCTTTATAATTTTTCTTGGGATCTCTAGCTAAGTGGGTGTCTAGCCATACTCTGTCCAGTACATGTGAAGGGGAAATATTGAAGTATCCGCCTTTAATCAGTCGTGAACCCATATAAGGAGTCAGTTTTTGTATTATGTCCCTCCAGAAAAACATTGATCTATGATTAGGCGCATAGATATTGCAAAACACATAACCAACATCATTGATGCTTGCCTGTATAATTATGAATCTACCTTCGCTATCTGAATATGTGTGTTTAACAGTCACCGCAAATCTTTTACCAAACAGAACGGCCAAACCCCTGCTGGCGCTAGTGTGCGAAGTGTAAGTAACCTGACCCACCCAATCCCTCTGCAATTTGGAGTGTTCCATGTCTGTTAGGTGCGTCTCCTGCAATAGGGCCATATCCGCTCCCAGTCTCCTAAGATGCGTAAGAACTGCCCGTCTCTTGATGGGGGAATTAATTCCCCCCACATTCCAGGTTAATATTTTAAGGGGCATGTGGAACTAATTTATAAGAGTATGAGAGATTGGTACTTGAAGGTAGAGCCAGCGGGGCAAGGGAGGGTAGCGAAAGGGGAGGAAAGAGCAGGGGGGAGGGGAGGGAAAAAAAAACCCAAAAACCCCCACATATTACTTGTTGCAAAAAACAGTCCGCTAGATTTGGAGTTTTGTCGGTAACGACCCGAAAAACTAACGCCGGCTTTTTTCTGGCCGCACCATAAAAATAACTCTGGTATTGAGAGTCCACATAAAGGCTGCGTTAGGCTCCAAAAAAGGAGCGTAGAGCATTTTTAACGCAGCTTTAACTCTCAATACCAGAGTTGCTTACGGACGCGGCCAGTCTCAAAAACGTGCTCGTGCACGATTCCCCCATAGGAAACAATGGGGCTGTTTGAGCTGAAAAAAAACCTAACACCTGCAAAAAAGCTGCGTTCAGCTCTTAACGCAGCCCCATTGTTTGCTATGGGGAAACACTTCCTACGTCTGCACCTAACACTCTAACATGTACCCCGAGTCTAAACACCCCTAACCTTACACTTATTAACCCCTAATCTGCCGCCCCGCTATCGCTGACACCTGCATTTTATTTTTAACCCCTAATCTGCCGCTCCGTAAACTGCCGCTACTTACATTATCCCTATGTACCCCTAATCTGCTGCCCCTAACACCGCCGACCCCTATATTATATTTATTAACCCCTAATCTGCCCCCCACAACGTCGCAGCCAGCTACCTACAATAATTAACCCCTAATCTGCCGACCGCAAAGCGCCGCCACCTACGTTATCCTTATGTACCCCTAATCTGCTGCCCCTAACACCGCCGACCCCTGTATTATATTTATTAACCCCTAATCTGCCCCCCACAACGTCGCCTCCACCTGCCTACACTTATTAACCCCTAATCTGCCGACCGGAGCTCACCGCTATTCTAATAAATGTATTAACCCCTAAAGCTAAGTCTAACCCTAACACTAACACCCCCCTAAATTAAATATAATTTACATCTAACGAAATTAATTAACTCTTATTAAATAAATTATTCCTATTTAAAGATAAATACTTACCTGTAAAATAAATCCTAATATAGCTACAATATAAATTATAATTATATTATAGCTATTTTAGGATTAATATTTATTTTACAGGTAACTTTGTATTTATTTTAACCAGGTACAATAGCTATTAAATAGTTAAGAACTATTTAATAGCTAAAATAGTTAAAATAATTACAAAATTACCTGTAAAATAAATACTAACCTAAGTTACAATTAAACCTAACACTACACTATCAATAAATTAATTAAATAAACTACCTACAATTACCTACAATTAACCTAACACTACACTATCAATAAATTAATTAAATACAATTCCTACAAATAAATACAATTAAATAAACTAGCTAAAGTACAAAAAATAAAAAAGAACTAAGTTACAAAAAATAAAAAAATATTTACAAACATAAGAAAAATATTACAACAATTTTAAACTAATTACACCTACTCTAAGCCCCCTAATAAAACAGCAAAGCCCCCCAAAATAAACAATGCCCTACCCTATTCTAAATTACTAAAGTTAAAAGCTCTTTACCTTACCAGCCCTGAACAGGGCCCTTTGCGGGGCATGCCCCAAGAAGTTCAGCTCTTTTGCCTGTAAAAAAAAACATACAATACCCCCCCCCCCAACATTACAACCCACCACCCACATACCCCTAATCTAACCCAAACCCCCCTTAAATAAACCTAACACTAAGCCCCTGAAGATCTTCCTACCTTGTCTTCACCTCACCGGGTATCACCGATCGGTCCTGGCTCCGATATCTTCATCCAACCCAAGCGGGGGCTAGACATCCACTGAAGAAGCCCAGAAGAGGGTCCAAAGTCTTCATCCTATCCGGGAAGAAGAGGCGATCCGGACCGGCAACCATCTTGATCCAAGCGGCATCTTCTATCTTCATCCGATGACGACCGGCTCCATCCTGAAGACCTCCACCGCGGACCCATCTTCTTCCGGCGACGTCCAACTGAAGAATGACGGTTCCTTTAAGGGACGTCATCCAAGATGGCGTCCCTCGAATTCCGATTGTCTGATAGGATTCTATCAGCCAATCGGAATTAAGGTAGGAATATTCTGATTGGCTGATGGAATCAGCCAATCAGAATCAAGTTCAATCCGATTGGCTGATCCAATCAGCCAATCAGATTGAGCTCGCATTCTATTGGCTGTTCCGATCAGCCAATAGAATACGAGCTCAATCTGATTGGCTGATTGGATCAGCCAATCGGATTGAACTTGATTCTGATTGGCTGATTCCATCAGCCAATCAGAATATTCCTACCTTAATTCCAATTGGCTGATAGAATCCTATCAGCCAATCGGAATTCGAGGGACGCCATCTTGGATGACGTCCCTTAAAGGAACCGTCATTCTTCAGTTGGACGTCGCCGGAAGAAGATGGGTCTGCGGTGGAGGTCTTCAGGATGGAGCCGGTCGTCATCGGATGAAGATAGAAGATGCCGCTTGGATCAAGATGGTTGCCGGTCCAGATCGCCTCTTCTTCCCGGATAGGATGAAGACTTTGGACCCTCTTCTGGACTTCTTCAGTGGATGTCTAGCCCCCGCTTGGGTTGGATGAAGATATCGGAGCCAGGACCGATCGGTGATACCCGGTGAGGTGAAGACAAGGTAGGAAGATCTTCAGGGGCTTAGTGTTAGGTTTATTTAAGGGGGGTTTGGGTTAGATTAGGGGTATGTGGGTGGGGGGTTGTAATGTTGGGGGGGGGTATTGTATGTTTTTTTTTACAGGCAAAAGAGCTGAACTTCTTGGGGCATGCCCCGCAAAGGGCCCTGTTCAGGGCTGGTAAGGTAAAAGAGCTTTTAACTTTAGTAATTTAGAATAGGGTAGGGCATTTTTTATTTTGGGGGGCTTTGTTGTTTTATTAGGGGGCTTAGAGTAGGTGTAATTAGTTTAAAATTGTTGTAATATTTTTCTTATGTTTGTAAATATTTTTTTATTTTTTGTAACTTAGTTCTTTTTTATTTTTTTTTATTTTTTATTTTTTTTATTTTGAGGTTGTGCGAAAACATTACAACTTATATAAGACATGTCAGTAAGACAAACATAAATGGTACATTTCAGTATGACAATTTCTATGGAAATAACAGACAAAATTCTCAATAGGAATAATCATATGGAACCTCTTTTTCTATTTTACATGAGCTGAATTTAACAATTTGAGTGGTCGCTTTTGGACCTGCTGGTTTAGAACACCTTAACAAATGATGCTTTGAATGATAGCAAAAATTGAATATTGGATGCATAATGTTAAATTTAACTTATAAGTAGGAATGAACAATGTTAGTAGATTGTTGCAGGCGGGTGCGGCATAGAGTAGATAAGCCGCATAGTTAATCTTCCTCAACAAGGAAGCATATTATGTTATATGGGGGGGGGAGGTGGTCATTAAAACATGGTAGGCCACATACAGTAAAGGGTCTATCTCCATAGAGACAAACAAAATAGCCCAGTAGCAATTATATGATGACTGGACCAAACAAGGGATAAACTTTTCCTAGGAACTTACTGGTAAACAAATCGAAAAACTAGAACAAACGGAGAGAGTCTTTCAGAAAACACTTGTGGTTAAGACACAGTGGATTTTGAAAAGTAAGAAATAAAGTATATATATGAACCCACACTTTATCGTGGTCTGATGACAAGTTTAGCCTATGTCTCGTTTGAGGTCCCACTGTGCAGCAGACTGTATCCTAACAATGCTAGATTGAGGCATAAGAGATGTTGGTGTATTCCCTATGTGTAAACTGAAAGCATGCAAGCTTGGATAAATTAGAGTGTAGGTACATGAGTGTCAGAGTAGAACACAAGACCGCCACAGGGCATGGGCCCTATGCCCGCGGCCGTCAACGTGTAACTGTTTCAATCCCACTCAGGCACTGTCTATAACAGGTAGGTATATAGGTTACTCTAGAGAAAACATACAATAGTTAATCACATTTAGTAGGTCAATAAACTATAGAAATAATGTGGCTGAAAAACCGGAGCCACTATTAGTGTGCACCAAAGTTTCGGAACCATGTCAGATGTTATGGGTAGGCTTACATATTAGGTACAGAACTGTTAGTAGTCCTGCCAATATCCATGTACAGATATCTTTCTACTATTAAGGTACCTTGCAAGATCAAGTTACAAGCGCAAAAAATAAATAAATTGTGTTTCTGTAAAGGATTCAATGTGTCAGGGTGCCGACAATGTACATTATTAAGTAAATGCATAGGGGATGAGTAAGTACAAAATGCAACAAACATATAAGCAAAATATAACTAAGAGGAATGTCAGTTTTCTCATTTAACCCCACTAGTAGACCCAGCAGACATATTCTAAGTGCAGAAAAGGCATGAGAAATTAACAAAGGCAACAGCTGCAGCACTTGTACAGCAGGTCGGTTCCAACAGTTGTAGGCAATGCTTTCTCAAAGACACTGAAACATTGAGGTAGTAGAAAAAAGCTAGTGCTGTGCTCTTCAAATACAACGGGATACAAGTGTGCAGACCTAAGACTCATCATTTTAACAGGAGCTCAGTTCAAATGTGGATAGGGACCAGACACATTGAAATTATGTCCTTTTAGCGGCTAGCTGCTAAGCATAGGTCACTGGAAACAGCATAAGACAGCCACAACGTTTTGACATTGGTTTAGTTCAAGCATCTATGAGCGCACTATAGTATATTGTGCAGTTCAGATATAGTTAACCAACTCCCGTCTTAGACCGATATGTAGAGACTCCTTTGCCCTCACCAAACTGAGGCGTCCAGCCTCCCCAGCAAGCTTCCATCAAGCGTGCCCTCTGGGGGATTAGATCTCCTAACGGTGATTCCCCACCCGGTTTAGCAGGCAGTGTATCAGTAGCGGTATTTTTATTGTGTAGAGTCAGTACTTGTGGCGTGTCCATAGAGGGCCTGAGAGCCGGATCCAAGCTCCCAGGTCCCAGTAGCGCCATTTTATCCGCAGCCATGTGTCTCATTCTCCCATCGCTTTCCAGTGAGCCTGCCTTGCCTTGAGCTGCTGAGCAAATTTCTTGATGTAGCTTAGATCTCTGCCCGGTGGAGCTGCCAAACACTCTCTCGGTGGAAGCAGAGGCGCACAACATGTGCCGGGGCTCAGAAGCAGCTCCACTGACTCCATTGTCGGCCATTGTATGTAAGCAGTGAGGTGAGGTCTCGGCAATAAGCACGGAAACAGGCAGTGTATTGAAAGAGGCTTCAGGTTTGAGTCTATACGTTTCTAGGAGCTTACCGAGCTCTAACAAGATCCAGTGAGCGCTCTCCATAGTGAATATATCACTAGCTCTCGTGGCCATATGGTTGCTGTCTGCGTAGGCTGAGTTTAAACCACCGGCCCCATTTTTAGATTGTAAATAAATTCGGCTCTCCATCAGTCTGTAGCCAGGCAGTCAAGTCATAGATTTGTGTTTTGTTTTTAGATGAAATGGATAGTTAAATGCTGTATTTTATAGCAGTTAGAGCCAGAGCTCCAAAAGCTTGCGACCGTTCCTGTAGGTTGCTGGCTCCGCCCCCCCTTTTTTATTTTTTGTACTTTAGCTAGTTTATTTAATTGTATTTATTTGTAGGAATTGTATTTAATTAATTTATTGATAGTGTAGTGTTAGGTTAATTGTAGGTAATTGTAGGTAGTTTATTTAATTAATTTATTGATAGTGTAGTGTTAGGTTTAATTGTAACTTAGGTTAGTATTTATTTTACAGGTAATTTTGTAATTATTTTAACTATTTTAGCTATTAAATAGTTCTTAACTATTTAATAGCTATTGTACCTGGTTAAAATAAATACAAAGTTACCTGTAAAATAAATATTAATCCTAAAATAGCTATAATATAATTATAATTTATATTGTAGCTATATTAGGATTTCTTTTACAGGTAAGTATTTATCTTTAAATAGGAATAATTTATTTAATAAGAGTTAATTAATTTCGTTAGATGTAAATTATATTTAACTTAGGGGGGTGTTAGTGTTAGGGTTAGACTTAGCTTTAGGGGTTAATACATTTATTTGAGTAGCGGTGAGCTCCAGTCGGCAGATTAGGGGTTAATAATTGAAGTTAGGTGTCGGCGATGTTAGGGAGGGCAGATTAGGGGTTAATACTATTTATTATAGGGTTAGTGAGGCGGATTAGGGGTTAATAACTTTATTATAGTAGCGCTCAGGTCCGCTCGGCAGATTAGGGGTTAATAAGTATAGGCAGGTGGAGGCGACGTTGAGGGGGGCAGATTAGGGGTTAATAAATATAATATAGGGGTCGGCGGTGTTAGGGGCAGCAGATTAGGGGTACATAAGGATAACGTAGGTGGCGGCGCTTTGCGGTCGGCAGATTAGGGGTTAATTATTGTAGGCAGGTGGCGGCGACGTTGTGGGGGACAGATTAGGGTTTAATAAATATAATACAGGGGTCGGCGGTGTTAGGGGGAGCAGATTAGGGGTACATAAGGATAACGTAGGTGGCGGTCGGCAGATTAGGGGTTAAAAAAAATTATTCAAGTGTCGGCGATGTGGGGGGACCTCGGTTTAGGGGTACATAGGTAGTTTATGGGTGTTAGTGTACTATAGAGTACAGTAGTTAAGAGCTTTAGAAACCGGCGTTAGCCCAGAAAGCTCTTAACTACTGACTTTTTTCCTGCGGCTGGAGTTTTGTCGTTAGATGTCTAACGCTCACTTCAGAAACGACTCTAAATACCGGAGTTATAAAAATCCCATTGAAAAGATAGGATACGCAATTGACGTAAGGGGATCTGCGGTATGGAAAAGTTGCGGCTGAAAAGTGAGCGTTAGACCCTATTTTGAGTGACTCCAAATACCGGCGGTAGCCTAAAACCAGCGTTAGGAGCCTCTAACGCTGGTTTTCACGGCTAACGCCAAACTCCAAATCTAGGTCAGTGTAAATAACAGTATTGATACTATGTGAAATAGGATTACAGGAGAAGACCAAACAAACATTAGAAGGGCAAAAATTGCACTGCTTTTAGGAATTCCCTTCCCATTACACCTGTAAGAGAGAAAAATTAAATCCCCTTGACCCCACCACCCCTCTCTCGTACAACATAACCGTAAATACACCCTATAAAACACCCTAAAGAACATGGCACAAAAATAAAACGAATTGAGCTTGACTACCAATCCTCTTCGGAAGACAGTGTGCAGATCTGTGCCTGGGTCATAGTCCCGAACAAACCTGTAAAGAAAAGCATATAAACTTTACCCTTCCCCCCGACCCCCCGTGTTGCAACAGGATCCGATGACAGTATGATAAGTGGTTATATTATTCAACAGAATGAGTGTTATAATGTCACACCTTGCTAAAACAAACTAGGGTCCCTAGGCCTACAAACATTACCAAATCTCTTAACCCTTTGCTCCAACCCAAATGGGTATGCTCCATCAGGAGCCAGTCCTCAGCAATTTCCTTGGCCGAGACAAGACGAATTGACATCTCCATTTATGTAGCATAGTCCAGAGACATAGTCTAGGATTATACAGAGCACATTTTCAGCTGATCAGGTGGAAGTTGGTGGTTCTCAGTTGCCAGATAACTACGCAGGGCCAGAGGAGAGTGGAAATACTTTGTGCCATGTGGAGTTTGAAGGTGCAGTTTAGCAGGGTAGAGTAGAGCCACCTGACGCCCTTGCTCATGCAGTTGCGAGCACAGGGGGGCAAACTCCTTTCTCTGTTTTGTGACCTCCATGGAGAAGTCTTGGAACAGCAGTAATTTGGAACATTCATAGAAAATTTCTTTGTGGGATCTGTATGCTCAGATAATTTTCAGCTTTTCCTGAAAGTTCAGGCACTTAAATATCACCTGTCTGGGCTTTTGATTTGCATGTTCAAGAGTTCTCTCTGGCCCCACTCTGTGGGCTCTTTCCACGTCGATGGGTAAGATGTCTGCGGGTATCCCCAGTAGCCTGGGGAATGTGAGGGCAGCAAACTCCAAGAGGTCTTTCCCCTTGACCGACTCAGGGACCCCAACATTACGCAAATTATTGCGTCTACTTCTGTTCTCGAGGTCATCAACCCTTTCACGAAGCATTTGGTTTTGCATTATTAGCTGTTTAAGTGTTGTTTCAGAGCTGACCTGTCTATCCTCGACATCCAAAATACGAGATTCAGCTGCACTTATTCGTGAGGAAAATTGCCGAACCTCGCTTGTAAGGGTGTCTACCCCAGACTGCAAAGAGTCCATCTTCGGAAGAAAGAAGGATTTAAGTTCTTGTAACAAGGACTTGTGGTCCTGTGATGGAGATTCTAAACCCATTGCAGGGGATTGAATTTCACCATGCACTTCCACACTGTGTTTTTACTGTTTTTTGTCTGCTCTTGCCCTTTGGCTCATGGTTTCCTTAGTGGAGGGGGAGAGTCTATGGAAATATTTGTCCACTTTCATGTACCCTGACAGAGTGTCAACTGTAGGTGTATGACCAAATTCAATAAACAGCCGGTATACCACTTAATCTGGATGTGTGAGGTCGGCCTGAAAAAATCCTGCAGGCCTGTGCTTTGTAGCGGTATATAATTATGACCCTGAGTGGTGCGTGAAATCTGTTAGCACTGTGGGCGAGTGCTGTAGAGCTCATCGTTTACAATTTCAGGAGCTTTTGACCAGCTATCAGGCTAATGCGTCTCAATAACTATAAGTCCAGCGTGATTATCTTAATAGCGGTGAGGAAACCCAACAACCTGTCCCAGGAGAGTCCTGTCACAATGCTCAAATGAAGTGTAGGCCCCAAACAGGATGACCAGGCCCAACAACAGGTGATCACAAAGCCAGCCACGTGGCAGTCCGCACACTCCACCCGTCCAAGGCTTTTATTATTACTTCCCCAACATATGCGGTATATTCTCAGTGCTTGGAACACAATGTAATGTAAAGGTGCGGTTTCTGCTTACCCCTCTCAGTAGTCTTAGTACGGCAGGAATGATGCGATCTTGTGAGACATAGTTAAGGCCTGTGATAACGTGCCTCTGCCTCTGCTCCCAGCGTTCTTGCTGCTTGATATCTCACTGCTTAACAGCCTGGGGCCAAGACACCCAGATTAAAAGTCCCCAGTAGAGCCAGATCCACTTGCGATCATCGCACAAACTACTGCGACACAATGCTGCCCTATGTTACAGCTCCGCCGTTTGCTGCGTCTGGTGGAAAGGGCAGATGGAAAAACCCTTCACAAAAAGCCTTTTGCTGGCGGGAGCTAGGATTAGCCCTCCCAGAATGAGGAGAAGTCGTGGGGTGCTAGAACGGTCCACAATTTTAAGAAGAACACAAGTATTTACTTGAGTTGGAGCGGAGCTCTTTCTTCTTGCGACCGTTCAGCAGACCCGCCCACCGGAAGTCCCTGTATTTTTTTTTTACAGGTTAAAGAGCTGATTACTTTGGGGCAATGCCCCGCAAAAGGCCCTTTTAAGGGCTATTGATAGTTTAGTTTAGGCTAGGGTTTTTTTTTATTTTGGGGGCCTTTTTTATTTTGATAAGGCTATTAGATCAGGTGTAATTAGTTTAAATATTTTGTAATTTGTTTATTATTTTCTGTAATTTAGTGGGGTTTTTTGTACTTTAGCTAATTGAATTGAATTTATTTAATTGTTTTTAATTTAGTTAATTTAATTGTAGGGTTAGGTTAGGTGTTATTGTAACTTAGGTTAGGTTTTATTTTACAGGTACTTTTGTATTTATTTTAGCTAGGTAGTTATTAAATAGTTAATAACTATTCTACCTAGTTAAAATAAATACAAACTTGCCTGTAAAATAAAAATAAACCCTAAGCTAGATACAATGTAACTATTAGTTATATTGTAGCTAGCTTAGGGTTTATTTTATAGGTAAGTATTTAGTTTTAAATAGGAATTATTTAGGTAATAATATTAATTTTTATTTAGATTTATTGTATTTATATTTAAGTTAGGGGGTGTTAGGGTTAGATTTAGGTTTAGGGGTTAATACATTTAGTATAGTGGCGGCAACATTGGGGGCAGATCCACATCAGTTTCTGATTTCCAGCAGAGTTGGTTTATCTATTGCAAAGTAGAGCGCCGGGTGGTTGTCATATTGGTTAGTGTGTGCTGATCTTTTAGTGCATTTTAATGCATTGTGTGTATATATATATATATATATATATATATATATATATATATATATATATATATATATATATATTATATATCTATAGGAATAGATATATAGGTATAGATATATAAGTATAAAACAAG
This sequence comes from Bombina bombina, assembly GCF_027579735.1. Classification (NCBI taxonomy): domain Eukaryota; kingdom Metazoa; phylum Chordata; class Amphibia; order Anura; family Bombinatoridae; genus Bombina; species Bombina bombina. The sequence goes on along the minus strand of NC_069499.1, from coordinate 804,760,813 downwards.
TCAGGTAGGAATGGCACACACCAACAACAAGCAACTCCCTGGAGCACTGCCAATAAGTGATGTAGATTTCCAAAAGTATCCCAGAGCCGTCTAGAATCCCCAGGACACAAAGCAGGCACACACAGGTAACTGGTTTAGTAACAAAAGTCTTTAATCCAAAACGATAACACAGAATGGCCGGTTGCCAAACGCTTCAGCTCGCACAGGAGCTTTCTTCAGTGGAGGCCCAAATAGACATAAAGTGTAAAACACAAAATACCCTAAAAATTAATTAGTGACCCACCTGTGTGAATCAATCAGCAAAGCATGTAGACCGTTCCGGATGCGTCCCTAAGTCACGCCCATCTTGGCATGCGCACAGCGGTGACAATATCTGGGAGAGCCGTCGTTGCCTAGGCAACACATCAATATTATGTGTAGGGAGGAAGATAGAAGCCAGTACGGATACGTCACTAAGCCACGCCCCCATTTGCATGCATATATTAGTGACGTAATCCGGGAAACCCCATATTACCATGGCTACGTAACTATAGCAAAACAGCCAAGGATAGACAGCTCAACGGGTAGCATGCAAGTAATGATCAAAGTATCTAAACTATCTGATATATATAAATTAAACAGTCTAAAAACTATCTGCAAGATTTGTTAGGCATATGAAACACTTCTAAAATCAATAGCATATCAGAACAAAAGTTAAATTATATTGGGAAGTATTTACTTCAAAACATATGCAGCTATACATCTTAGCACAAATTCTTTACCACTCAAACTATTGGATAACAGAGCAATTCAGGTAATTTATACAGAGATGTATCAATACCAATATATGCCAACATTATCTATACATGCAGAAAATCTAAATATTTCATGTCCCAGGAAGTAGGTAGAAACATGCACCCATTCTGGTACAGAGGAACTGAGGACTAGGATACCCGTAGCTATTCAAAACTCCAGTGTATATTGCTACACAAAGCTCATGCTGCAAAGGTTATATACTTGATTGTAGTTACGCTCCTTCCAAGCATAGGGTAATGCAGTACATAGCTACCGATAGCAGCATGCATAGTCAACACTGTTATTTAAAATAAAAATTTAGGGGTTAACTTTTATTAGTGATTGCGATGTGGAGGGATGGTGGTTTAGGGGTTGACTTTTAATAGTAATTGCGATGTGGGCGAAGGGCGGTTTAGGGGTTGATATTGCACCAGCGTTAGGTGTTTGTTAAGGCTTCCAGGGAGTTACAGTACTTTTTGCTATGTGCAAAGGTTGCTGCGCCTGTCTATGTGTGGTGAGGAGAAAATGCAGTAAAATATCTCCATTCTGCGCGCGTAAGTCCTTGCGCTGCATATGTGATACCGACTGCTATGTTAGTTTATGGGAGTAAAAAATGCACCCGATGTGTAAAATATACTCGTGTAACTTGTCTGCTTCGCCAGGTATGCGATCGCTCAATTAGACTAAAAATTGGCGACGCTGGATTTTGTGTCCATCGCCAAATATGTGATTGCGCCCTATGGGGGATATTTAGCAAAGCCTCAATTATGCTGCATTCGCCGGCACCAATACGCTCGTCTAACATCGCAACCGTGGACCTGAATACGATCTCCATATTTATAAAAAAAGCCACGCACCAAGTACGGAGCGATGAGCGTCAGACTGTTCTTAACTAACAGTCATCGATCTCGCTGCTATTTGGCTTTTTACCAACTTTATTTATGCCCTGTCACTAAACGCCGCCACTATACTAAAATGTTTAACCCCATCCCGCTGCTCCCAGAACCCACCGCAACTTTAATAAAGTTATTAACCCCTATCCTGCCACTCCCAGTCCCCGCCACAACTTTAATAAAGTTATTAACCCCTATCCTGCCGCTCCCAGTCCCCGCCTCAACTTTAATAAAGTTACTAACCCCTATCCCCCCGCTCCCGGACCCCGCCGCCACTAAATAAACGTATTAAGCCCAAAACCTCTGGCCTCCCACATTACTACCATTAACTAAACCTTTTAACCCCTAAACCGCCAGCCCCCCACATCGCCATAAACTAAATTAAGCTATTAACCCCTAAACCTAGCAACCCGCTAACTTTACATTAAAATTACAACATCCCTATCTTATAATAAATTAAAACTTACCTGTAGAATTAAAAGAAACTATATTAAACTATTCATTAACCTACCCTAACTATTATACTAAAATTACATTAAAATAGCATTTAAATTAACTATATGACATATTAAAAAACCCTACTCAAATTATTTAAATCTACTATTAAAAATTACTAAATTACAAAAAAAATAAATGCTAAGTTACAAAAAATAAAAAACACTAAATTACGAAAAGAAACAAACCACAGTATAAAAAAAAAACGAATTACACCTAATCTAATAGTCCTATTATTATATTATTTAATGCCTTAAAAGGGCATTTAGCTCTTTTACCTGCCCAGACCCTACTCCATCCTGAAGACATCTGGCGTGGAGCTCCTTTTCAATACGGTTGCCGCCGTAAACTGGAACTTGAATGCAAGTGATGTCATCCAAGATGGCGTCCCTTGCATTCCTATTGGCTGAAAGGTTCCAATCAGCCAATAGGATTACAGCTGCTAAAATCCTATTGGCTGTTCCAATCAGCCAATAGGATGAGACCTCAATCCTATTGGCTAATTGGAACAGCCAATAGGATGAGAGCTGCTCAAATCCTATTTGCTGATTGGAACAGCCAATAGGATTTTTGTAGCTCTTATCCTATTGGCTAATTGGAACCTTTCAGCCAATAGGAATGCAAGGGACGCCATCTTGGATGACGTCACTTGCATTCAAGTTCCAGTTTACAGGGGCGACCGTATTTAAGAGGAGCTCCGCGCCGGATGTCTTCAGGATGGACCCGTCCGCGCCGGATGGATGAAGATAGAAGAGGCTTCATGGATGAAGCTGGCTGGATGAAGATAGAAAAGGCCACATGGATGAAGACTTCGCTGGATGGATGAAGACTTCATGCCGCCTGGATGGATCCTTCAAATGGAACTTCAAAAACTGTAAGTGGATCGTCGGGGGTTAGTCTTAGGTTTATTTAAGTTTTTTTTGGGTGGGTTTTATTTTTAGAGTAGGGTCTGGGCAGGTAAAATAGCTAAATGCCCTTTTAAGGGCAATGCCCATACAAATGCCATTTTCAGGGCAATGGGGAACTTAGGTTTTTTTAGATAGGCTTTTTATTTGGGTGGTTGGTGTGTTGGGTGGTGGGTTTTACTGTTGGGGGGGTGTTTCTATTTTTTTTACAAGTAAAAGAGCTGATTTATTTGGGGCAATGCCCAGCAAAAGGCCCTTTTAAGGGTCATTGGTAGTTTATTTTAGGCTGGGGTTTTTTTATTTTGGGGGGCTTTTTTATTTTGATAGGGCTATTAGATTAGGTGTAATTCGCTTTTATTTTTGATATTGTGGTTTTTTTTTTTGTAATTTAGTGTTTTTTATTTTTTGTAACTTAGCGTTTATTTTTTTTGTAATTTAGTAATTTTTAATAGTAGATTTAAATAATTTGAATAGTAGATTTAAATAATTTGAGTAGGGTTAGGGTTTTTTAATGTATAGTTAATTTAATTGCTAGTTTAATGTAATTTTAGTAAAATAGTTAGGGTAGGTTAATTAATAGTTTAATATAGTTTCTTTTAATTCTACAGGTAAGTTTTAATTTATTATAAGATAGGGATGTTGTAATTTTAATGTAAAGTTAGCGGGTTGCTAAGTTTAGGGGGTTAATAGCTTAATTTAGTTTATGGCGATGTGGGGGGCTGGCGGTTTAGGGGTTAATAGGTTTAGTTAATGGTAGTGATGTGGGAGGCCAGAGGTTTAGGGGTTAATACGTTTATTTAGTGGCGGCGGGGTCCGGGAGCGGCGGGATAGGGGTTAATACATTTACTTAGTGGAGGCGGGGTCGGGGAGTGGTGAAATAGGGGTTAATAAATGTTATTTAGGGTGTGGCGATATCGGGCGGCAGATTAGGGGTGTTTAGACTCAGTCTTATGTTAGGGTGTTAGGTGTAAACGTAACTGGTTTTCTACCATATAAATCAATGGGATATCTGGCAGCATCAAACATAAGCTTTCGCTGCTTTCAGACTCCCATTGATTCCTATGGCTACCGCAGCCTCCAGGGTGGTGGATTGAAAACCAGGTACGCTGGGAGGAATACCTGCGAGCGTACCTGTTAACTATTTGATAACTTTTAAAAAGTGTCAAATAGTGCTGAATGTGTATTCGGAACATCTATAATGACGTAAGCAACGATCTGCGTCGGATTGAGACCGGCGGATCATATGTTACGTCACAGATTTCAACTTTTGCCTGTCTGTAGGCTTTGATAACTAGGTTGGATCAAGCTCGCCACAATTACGCTGCGGAATTTCAGCGTATTTACGGTTGACGGCTTGATATATATCCCCCTATATGTTTAATTTTTAATCAGATATCAGAATTTTTATGTCAGCAGTATGAGCCACAAAACACAGCTTTCTCAAAACCTGTATTCTACTGTCTCCTTTTTTGTATAACTCCTATCATTTAAATTTTAATTGGTGCTGCACTTTAGTGCTTCATGATACTGCAGGAAAACCTATATCACATGTTAGTCTCTTTACAGACTAAATCACTGTTTCCAATTATGGCATACATTGGTTAATACCAAAGTTCAGCAACGGTAAAAGTATAGTTATTCGCTATTCAGCACTTGTGGCATCTCAGTCACACTGCTCAAACATGCTATGCTATATTATACCAGTGTCCCCAGCCCCTTTCGACTTGACAGAGGCAGAAGTGCCCAATTCTAATTATCCTGCACTGAAACAGCTCACCAACATCAATAGTGCCATGTCTATAAGGCTCCTAAAGTGGATGCTTCCTAACCACACTCAAATGATATATCACAGGGAATAAGGAAGAAGATGTAGATCACGGCTCAACAGGCCTCTTTTATTAATACGTGAAGCTGTGATCTACATCATTCTTAAAACCTGTCTCTCTTCCACACTGTTAGGTGTGAACTAGAAAAAAACTCATATGGTCTTGAATCTTAAGTACTGGAGAGCCACACCTTATTTCAGTGACGTCACTGTTAACCTACTGTACATGATCCCATGCTTATTCTCGAGTCTGACACCCAGGTAGGGCTTGGAAATAATTTATTATTCAGATGGAGTTTATTCAGTGATGGAGGAAAAAATAATAAGTAATGTATATTGAAAATTTATAATTTAAATAACAAACTTTTCATTAAAGCAATACATTTTTTTGAGTTTACTGTCCCTTTAAGTTAGTATAAAGTGAATTGTTTTGCAGTTGCTATCTCTTAAATCCAATTAGTAAAAAAAATTGATGCAGGGTTAGCCTTGAAAAGTCAGCAGGGTGCAGTTCTAACTCAGAGATAGTTTATTACAAAGTTTTTTTTATTATGCATAATTATACATCTTATGTTAAAATCTCAAGGTATTTACTGTCTCTCTAAGCTAAAGAAGCACTAATAACATAACTAAAGGTTAAACTGAAAGTCATGGCATAATGTGATATCTGGTTGTCATGGTGACAGCCTTAAGAGAGTGGCTGACAACACAAAGCCTCCACCGTCATAACTGCTGCTCACTTTACTAGAGTTGCCAGACTGATTTTGCTGAGCTTCAATAATCACTGACATGAAAATATTAGCTATCTAATACCTTTATTTCACAGCCAGCACATTACAGTGCAGCTAGTGCTTTACAGCCACAGCTCTGTATATCTGTTGGTATGAAGAAAAGTGACTACCTCCAAAAAAAATCCAAATGGCACCCAGAGGGAGCTGCAGGTATCAGCACAAATTACTACAGGTATTGTGTTAACATGATCACACCATGATCATGATCAGTAACTGAATAATACTAAGTCAAATTTATACACATTGTAAAATAATACAGATAAATGACAGAAGTCCCTAATGGCACCAGTATTCTGAGACAAAACATAACATACAAAGTGTACATAATAATCATCAATATTATCTTCACACCTTTATTTAAAAATACATATCATTTATTAAATATATATATTAATTTTAAACATATTATAGCAATTTAAGTATTATAGCCTTAACTTTAGGATACACTAATACCTTTCTGTGCTTCCTCTACATATCTTTACAAGACTTGCAGTAAAGACTTTAAAACACCTTTAGGGATGGTACGAATTACTGCAAACACTCCAAAGCAAAGACTCCTAGTAAAGGCCTAGAATATAAACCCGACGGCATGGGTCTGCAATTTATACCTCACACTGCAAACCCACTGGTGCTAGGACCCCCAGTAAACACTGTAGTGTAATGTGCAGCATCTGATGCAGCTGATTTATCTGCATAACCTGGGTGATCTGAAATAAATTTAGCTCCGACTGATGCGCTTCTGGCAAGCAGTATATGTGCTGACGGCAGATGTCCTTTAAGGATTTCTATTTTACTAAACTGTAAGTATCTAAGGTAAGACTTTATGAGTTTAATAAACTGTTTTAAGCTAGTTTACGCTTTTATCTCAGAACTGCAGCACCCTGGAACAAGGACAACCATAACATTATTAGCCTACAAGGAGCTATTTTATCTGCTTGCATGGGATGAAGCCTTGTTACCTGAAATAAATTCAGCTCAGACTGAGGCACATGTGACAAGCCATATAGCCAAGGCTGAAATATTCTATGGCAGTGACAGCAAGAGCCCAGATGGAAAAACACTATGTTATGTGCTGACTGTTGATTTCCTTCAGGGATTCCTATTATTTTACTAAACTAAGAAAACAGAGGTAAGTTCTGCATTTGTAAGATACTTTGTGTGATGCACCTATCTTATAGAAAAAAGAGAAAGTTCCAAAGAGCCTTGTAGTTAAAATATTAGCAACCTTTATTGTAATATTAAAAACCGCACACAGGAGGTGACAAATAATCTTAAAAAGGCCAAACAAAAAACAACGTCTGACCGGTTTCGGTGCTACTGCACCGTAATCATAGACTTGGTTGTAATGCAGCTGTTTAAGACATTAAACAGTATACAACTCATTTCTATTGGTTAAAACTTAAATGAAATCATTGGCCTCTAAAAATAACCCTTTATATACCAGGAATGTATGATTATTATGAAGGAAAAGGTGATATAATGTATACACATATGGCCATTAAACATCCTAAAATATTTTTCTATCTGATAGACATATTTAAGGGAAATACTATTTGACTCACAAATAGCTTGTTCAAAATTATTCACTTTTGTTGTCAATGTTATTAATTAAAAACGTCTATAGGCATTAAAGTGATAGTTCAAATGCATAACATAAACAAAAACAAGCGTGTAAAGTACAGTGATCATAGTATTAAAAATTAAAAAAATATAAAAAACTAAGAGGAAGAGAAAAAGAAGAGGGGGGACCCAGTACACTAATATAAGTAATTTGGTAACATAAAATTACCTGCCAGATATAAATGCTAATCAAACATATTAAACAACTGATAATACACTGATGCATAAATATTGGAGCAGAATGCTATCTAATTTTACTTGTGGAAAAGAGTACAACAAATTGCGGCTAGTGGTAACAGTTAAAGCACAGACAGAAGACAAACAGGGTCTAGTCTTGTTTAACTTAAAAGTCTAAATTTAAACATAGTCAATATTAGCAAATACTGACTTAGAAATGTAAAGCAAAAATGGGGACCACCAAACTAGAGGGAATTATAGAAATCTATCTTTGCCAGAAATTGATGATATCATGCTGAGCCTGAATATCCAATAGACTTCTTGCTGACATAAAATGGGAAGTTTGTCACCACCTCTAGGTGGTCTCTGTGTCTGTTCTATTGCCCTCTACTTGAATGTACTAACATTCTTATGATGATATTCCAGAAAATGTCTAGAAAGGGCTGAGCACTGTCTTTCTCCTGAAACATTGGATAGATGGTCACTTATCCGGGTATCCACTTCTCTAGTGGTTCTCCCAATATATACTTTTTTGCACTGAGTGCATTCTATCAGGTAGATGACATATACACTTTTGCAATTAACACATCCTTTAGTAGGGAATTCCTCCCCTGTCTGATGGGATGTAAAAGTCTTGGAAACCTGTATATGATCACATGATGTACAGGTATTCCTACCACATCTGTAGGTTCCTGAACAATGAAGCCAGGAGCTTCCAGAAGTTTTGTTTTTGAGAAGACTAGGAGAAAGAATATTCCCTAGCGTCACATTACGCTTTGCTGAAAAAGAGCATCCTTTTGCTACCTGACTCCTCAACTTTTTATCTCCCATTAAAATGAGTAATTTCTCTTTAATGTTCTTACAGACCTGTTCATATTGGTCTGAGAAGTTGGTAACAAACCTAGGTTTATAGTGCTCAGTATCTTTCTTGCTCGAACTATTTGACTTGCCCATTAGCATGGTATCACGACTCATATGTTTGACTTCCTTGTAAGCTCTGTCTACCACCCTTCTCGGATATCCCCTTTCTCTCAGTCTTTGGTTAAGGTTCCCACTCTCTTGTTGGAAAGATTCTTGCAGACTACAGTTCATTTTTAGCCACATAAATTGTCCTTTGGCTATGCCTCTAAATACATGACCCGGATGACTGCTACAAGCATGTAATAGGCTGTTTCCTGCAATCGGTTTCCTAAAGAGAGTGGAAACCACTTTGCCTAATAGAGTTGATCCTCTTAAGGATACGCCCAAATAATTGATTTTATCCTTCTGCCACTCATAAGTAAAATATATACCTACATTGTTCAGATTCAAGCTGTCAACAAAACATCTAGCTTGGTCTTGACCAGATGACCAAACAATTAAGAGGTCATCAATGTATCTGATGTATTTAATTATATGCTTCACATGTACGCCTCCATAGATGTGGCACCTCTCCCACCAATCCATAAACAGGTTGGCGTATGATGGGGCAAATTTTGCTCCCATCACTGTGCCACATCTCTGGAGGTAGTAGCGACCCTGAAACATAAAGAAGTTATGTTCCAGAAGGAACCTGATCAATGTGATTAGAAGTGTTTTCATCTCATAGGTTAGATCCGTATATAAATCCAAAAATCATCTAACAGCGGTCAGACCATGTTGGTGAGGTATGGACGAGTACAGGGAAACCACGTCAATGGTAAGCCAACTGTACTCATCTCTCCACTTGATATTCTTCATTATTTGTAGAGTATGAGTTGTGTCCCTGACGTAACTAGGTAATTTAAGCACAAGGGGTTGAAGGAAGGAATCGACCCACTTTGACAGAGGTTCCAAAAGGGAGCCAATACCTACCACTATTGGTCTCCCCTTTACTTCATTTATACTTTTGTGAACTTTGGGGAGATGGTGGAAAATGGGTATGACAGGGTCAGTAACAATCATCTGACCAGCAGACTGAACATCAATCAACACATCCTCCACCACCTCATCCAAAAGATGTCTTAGCTCATGTGTGAATCTTGTTGTAGGATTCTGTGGCAACTCCACATAGGTATCCACATCAGTCAAATGGTAAAAAGCCTCATTGATGTAGTATACCCTATCCATCACCACCACACTTCCTCCCTTGTCCGAATTATTGATTAGGATTTGATCATTATCTCGTAATTTGGTCAATGCTTCTTTCTCTTTTAATGATAAATTATATGACCCTCCTTGTGCAGACCTAGATAACTCAGTTAGATCTTCCACAACTCTCTGATGAAACACTTCCAATGCCTTACCCCTTATTTTAGGATGTTTAATGGCCATATGTGTATACATTAAATCACCTTTTCCTTCATAATAATCATACATTCCTGGTATATAAAGGGTTATTTTTAGAGACCAATTATTTCATTTAAGTTTCAAACCAATAGAAATGAGTTGTATACTATTTAATGTCTCTAATAGCTGCATTACAACCATGTCTATGATTATGGTGCAGTAGCACCGAAACCGGTCAGATGTTGTTTTTGGTTTGGCCTTTTTAAGATTATTTGTCACCTCCTGTGTGTGGTTTTTAATATTACAATAAAGGTTGCTAATATTTTATCTACAAGGCTCTTTGGAACTTTCTCATTTTTCTATATTTCACAAGCGGTAGTTTCGAGGATCCACTTCTTTATTGAGCCTTTTAAACGTTTTCTTAGACACATCCCTACACAGCTAAGTAACTTTGGAGATAGAGTGTTGGTGACGTCAGCCCTTCTCATCGAGGATTGGCCCATAACACAGAGGTACAGCAAAAGGATTTTGCAGTAACCCAGACCGTACCTAATCATTGCTGGCTTTTTTGACTGCATATCACCCCCTACATTTGAGTGTGCTTCTGGGCTAACGTTAATTTGGACTGCTGTTTAATTCACCAACAAATATATACTATTCACAGACCTTTGTTCATCAATCTATCATGCACCTATCTTCTTGCATTGCATTGGAGGAAAAATCCTTACAAGATGTGCACAGTCTGATGCATGTGTGGCAAGCAGTTTAACGAAGACTGGAATACCCTATGGTAGTGACAGAAAGATTTCAGAGAGACAGGGCAGAGCAGGGATATATATAAAAGTTTTAAACTGTTTTTAAAAAAACTTTTATATATCTCTCTGCTCTGTTCTGAGTATTTGATCGGGGGTATTCTCCAGATTTCAAACTGCTGCCATTCTGGGCTGACGGATTGGTTCATTCCCCCGGATATTCTGCTCTATTCTGACGTGGCTGTAGAGGTTTTTTCGGATTGGTGGACGTACCATCACGTGACCGGCTGTCTAATTCCGGGAGTGAGTCTGCCGGTCGACTTAGAAGTCTTGGCTTGCCGATGATAGCACTGTGTGTGCCAACACCCTTGTGAGTTTCCAATTGTCTGTCCCCCTGTATGTATCTATGACTGACGATATCACACCATTAGGCGCCTCCATTCTGTCTTCCAGGACTTGCATCAACATAGCACCTACATAATACTGAAGAGCCTCAAAGAGGGCGAAAAAACCTGTCTGTAGTGAAAAATCATTTTACATTTGTAGTAGAACTTAAACATTATACCATTGCAAGACACCACTCTTTTTGAACTGGGTTTGTATGTAAGCATAACTAAAATAAATAGTGTAGACTAGTATAGAATAATAAGGCTTCCATACATCATAAGGTTAGAGACTTATTTCCCAGTACCCTTGGCATATTAAGAAGGTTCCTACCTAAAACTATTAAATGATCAGATATTCTGCACATATCTACAATAAACATGTGTGTATATTTATACATGGTAAATAAAGGATATATGTTAATGATAGTAGCAACTGCATCACCCCAAGACCGCTAGCAGTTATGTCCATGCTTATTTCAGTCCAGACCTCCATTTCCCAAGTTGCCTAATTTGTCAGAACTGTCATGATCTAGCTATCTATAATCAGACTGCAACTTGGATAAACAGACAAGCCTTCCTTAGAATAAACTGTATAAATGTAAACTTCTATATACTCACATTTTCAAATATGGCGTAAAAAGCAAGCTCATCATACTGTAACACATCTAGTAAAGAAGGCTTAAAGGGACAGCCAACACAAAATATTAATATTCTTATTTCGATTTAGTGTTTCCTCTTATTTTAATCTACCTTTACCCCAGAGATATTGCATACATATTTTTTCTTTAAAACTTACTTACTTTGTAGCCTCCGGCCAATTTGAAATGGCCGCTAGACCCCTCCTTTTTGTGACGTGAGTCACAGCCAAGTTTCTGTTAAAAGGAATTTAGTCCGTGTCGAGCAAGAGGTTTTATGCTCGTGAATGGTATTTTGCGCACGCCAACTGCATTTAAATTGTCTATGGGGCCATATAAACACCTGAATTATTTTTTTTTACTCGTTTCTGCCTTACACCTTACAAACGGACCAGTCATTGAAACTCAGCCATCGCATCGTTCTCGGACTTCCCTGCATTTGAGCACTCTTACATAGAGAGAGTATGTCTTTTGGAAATTACTCTGTCAATCTAAAACTAATACTGGAGTAATGCACTAAAGCAGTGGAAAGTGTTGAAGACAGAGAGCTTTGGTGCTTTTAAAAAAATCCAATGGCTAAGGGCTGAGTTTCTATGGCAGGTCCGCTTTGTAAGGTAGAAATGACCCCATAGACTATTTGAATGGAGTGGGCATGCACAAAATTCTGTGCAGTGAAATGGCTTAGTGATAAAAGTGTTAAAATTACCTTACATGACACCTTCTTCCTTCAGCCTCTTCATGGCCATAAGTAGGGTGACCATATTGCTGCTTTAAAAAGGGACACATATGAAAAATACATGTCAGGGTTCTTATGCAGAACATTTCTTTAAACAACCCTGGAAAAAGCCCTAACATATGTATTTTTTATATGTGTCCCTTTTTAAAGCAGCAATATGGTCACTCTAGCCATAAGTAACATTCCTCAGTAAACTCTGGTGTTTCCTCCTGTACATAAGAATAATGTTGAGAAATTAGATTTACCAATCAGAATTGAGGATGGGCACTATCACTATCATGCCCTGCCCCAATATCTGGCTACTCTCCCTCTAGCATCCACTACCCAATGTAACTCTTTGACCCTCACTACTAATTACTGTTCACCAAGGAAACCCCAGAACAGAAAGAAAACATATACACCCACAATAAAATCCTTAACATTCCATAACCTATAATGTTCTCCATTAAAAAACACACTAGCATCCAATTAATCTTCATGCATGATCTCTAGTAACACTCTCCACTTGTAATCTATGCCAGAATGTTTGACTATAATAGATAAAAACAAATACACATGACCCCACATTACGTATTACTCTGTTTAATAAATAAAAACACTTCAGGCAATGCTATTATTCTGGGGGTTTCCTTTGAATGCACCATTATTATTTATCAGTGCTCTCTGCAGGGTAAAAATCCTGGGTGCAACTCCCCGTAGATTTTACTGACCACCTGGCTAGTGGTTGCCAGTGGAATTTGAGTGGGGGAGCTTACAGCATTTTGTAAAACAAGTTCCAGCTTTTTTGCATAAATGGTCCTCCAGCCCAAAGAGATCTGTATTGTACATGCTGCAGCCTATTTGTTTGTTATAGGCTTAACTGCATCTACTAGGTATTTTATCTCTGCGCGCCACAGATGTTTCTTAGAGAGCAGGAGGTTATGTCAGAGGAGCTGCCTCTTGCTGTGCCTAGGTAGTGATTTACTGCTCTTTGTCTGCATTACAGAAAAATAAATCCTCAGTAGAGCTACCCATCACAAGTTTTCAGACTACATGTGTTTTATTTCACTTACAAACCATAATATATATACTATTTATTTTTTAATCATCCTCTATACATTCTTTTTTAAAATAAAGATTAATTTCACTTTTTTTTACCCAAACTCTTCTACAAATATTCTATAGAGTTAACACATTTCTGCATCTACATAAATAATTTCTTAAGCAGGACTTCCATGGAATTGCTGTCCAATAGTTTTTTATCTTATTTTTTTTTTAAAACAATTTTTATTAAAAGACATCTGGACAAAGAGTACAGTATTTCAGAATTATAAGGTTACGATTTGTGTTACAAGAGTGTTCATTAGTGATATCATCCTTAAATGGGATTTGAACCCTTAATGAGTCTTTTTTGCGTATAAAGAGTATCTGTGAATGGAGATCACAAAAGAAGGCGCCTCCTAGTGTAATACTGTGAGTAGAACCAACAATATCATGTCATGTAATGAAAATATACTCACAAAGTAGCACCAAATGTCCTAAATGACGCAGGCTGAGATCTTACAGTTTCCCAGCTAACTGATCCTCAAGAGGATGTAGAGGCCCAGGTGTGCCTAGGATTGGTCCAATAAAGCTCAGGCTTCCATGATATTCAGTATATCTTTTATTTAAATCAATATTAAAAACAATGGGTATGTACATTACCCAAAGTGATTAAATAATATAAGCAACAGATTGCAATGCGTTTCTCAGCTTATAACTTGCTGTTTCATCAGGCATCTGTTGGTAACATGGAAACACTGTTTGTTTGTTTTTTACCTCTCCTACCTACTCCCTTAATTGGTACCTCCCACTTCCTTCCTCCCACTAAACGATAATGCTAGTACATTAGGGTTATAACATTGATACAGATCTCAAAGGAGGGGTGAAGGTCGATGATCAGCAAAAGCTGTATTTATTATGTAAGTTTTTTTTTACACTATTTGAGAGACTGATAGAGCTGGTAAGTTTTGCACATTGGACTTTTAGTCCCTTTTAGAGCTATATCAATGCTTTTAGATATAGTGATGCTGGGAACAATGTAAGAACTGTGTATTTATTGTATTATTAGGTATATTATTGTTATCTTGACATATATTGTTTCTTTGTGACACTTTTGCTGTTTATGATTATCAAACAATGGTACATGTGTGTTATATACCTAATCTTACACCTGCTAATTGAGGAAGTGGGAGGTACCAATTAAGGGAGTAGGTAGGAGAGGTATAAAATCCAGTGTTTCCATGTTACCAACAGATGCCTGATGAAACAGCAAGTTATAAGCTGAGAAACGGTTTGCAATCTGTTGCTTATATTATTTTAATCACTTTGGGTAATGTACATACCCATTGATTTTTAATATTGATTTTAATAAAAGTTATACTGAATATCATGGAAGCCTGGGCCTCTACATCCGCTTGAGGATCAGTTTGCTGGGAAACTGTAAGATCTCAGCCTATGTCATTTAGCACATTTGGTGCTACTTTGTTTGTGAGTATATTTTCATTACATGACATGATATTGTTGGTTCTACTCGTAGTATTACACTAGGAGGCGCCTTCTTTTGTGATCTCCATTCACAGATACTCTGGATTTGCGTTTTTTAAGGAGAAGAGCTGCTGTGACCACGGACATTTATTCACTGTTGGAGTATAATCCTACCAGTACAGAAGATCATTTTGGGATAATTTCCTCTTACACACTAATACCTATCAAGGAATCAGATAAGACTATATATCTATTGCATTTTGTACACCAGTTGTACTGCTCATTTTTGGTATATATAGGTGGGAATCTGTATATTTAAAGGGACACTGAACCCAAATTTTTTCTTTCGTGATTCAGATAGAGCATGCAATTTTAAGCAACTTTCTATTTTACTCCTATTATCAAATTTTCTTTATTCTCTTGCTATCTTTATTTGAAAAAGAAAGTCCAGAACCTTGGACAGCACTTGTTTATTGGTGGATTAATGTATCCACCAATCAGCAAAAACAACCCAGGTTGTTCACCAAAATGGGCTGGCATCTAAACTTACATTCTTGCTTTTCAAATAAGATACCAAGAGAATGAAGAACATTTGCTAATAGGAGTAAATTAGAAAATTGCTTAAAATTGCATGCTCTATCTGAATCACAAAAGAAAAAATTTGGTTCAGTGTCCCTTTAATGTTACTAGACCTATTACCATATGTGCCCACATTTACATCATCATTAGTTCTGTCCAGTTGAGCGCCTCCTAGAGTTGTATACACAAGTGTTCTCAACAGGTCTTTGCTTTTTTGCGTATAAGCCAAGTGTGTCATTTTACCTGTATAAAACAAAACAAGCCTCCTTCCCTCCAAAACCCTTTATAAAAAGAAACTATTAACCAATTCCTTTTTCACCCCAACTCTGTGTAACATTGTTTAACCCCTTAATGACCGAGGACGTGCAGGGTACGTCCTAAAAAAAAAGGCAGTTAACGCCTGAGGACGTACCCTGCACGTCCTCGGTGTGGAAAGCAGCTGGAAGCGATCCTGCTCGCTTCCAGCTGCTTTCCGGTTATTGCAGTGATGCCTCGATATGGAGGCATCCTGCAATAACGCTAGATGGCCATCCGATGCAGAGAGAGCCACTCTGTGGCCCTCTCTGCACCGGACATCGATGGCCGGTATCGTTGGTGGGTGGGAGCCGACTTGGGAGGCGGGTGGGCGGCCATCGATGGGCCGGGTAATGTAGAGGGGGGCGGGATCGGGGGCAGAGCCGATGGGGGCGCGCACGGGCGCGCGCGCGTGCACGGGGGCAGCGGGCGGGCGCGTGCACGGGGCGGGAGCGGGTGGGAACGCTACACTACAGAAAATATAACTGTATAAAAGTTTGAGAAAGGGGTATTTTAATGGGAAAAAATATATAAATCGAAGGTATCTAGGAGGGGGTGGGGGGTTGGTCTTTGGTGGGGCAGGGTGCTACACTACAGAAAAGGGGAAAAATGTAAAAATCACCAATTTTATTCTAAACTGGGTACTGGCAGACAGCTGCCAGTACCCAAGATGGCGGCCATTAAGACAGGGGGAGAGTTAGAGAGCTGTTTGGTGGGGGATCAGTCAGTTTGGGGGCTAAAGGGGGGTCCTACAGAGCAGCATATGTAAATATGCCTTTTCTTTTTTTAAAAAAAAAGCCCAAATATAGCTTTTATTTTAGTACTGGCAGTTTCTGCCAGTACTTAAGATGGCGGGGACAATTGTGGGGTGGGGGAGGGAAGAGAGCTGTTTGGGAGGGATCAGGGGGTCTGATGTTTCAGGTGGGAGGCTAAGCTCTACACTAAAGCTAAAATTAACCCTGCAAGCTCCCTACAAGCTACCTAATTAACCCCTTCACTGCTAGCCATAATACGTGTGATGCGCATTTAGCGGCCTAAGTACCAAAAAGCAATGCCAAAGCCATATGTGTCTGCTATTTCTGAACAAAGGGGATCACAGAGAAAAATTTACAACCATTTATGTCATAATTGCACAAGCTGTTTGTAAATAATTTCAGTGAGAAACAAAAAGTTTGTGAAAAAGGGAACTTTTTTTTTTATTTGATCGCATTTGGCGGTGAAATGGTGGCATGAAATATACCAAAATGGGCCTAGATCAATACTTTGGGTTGTCTGCTACACTAGAATAAAGCTAAAATTAACCCTACAAGCTCCCTACAAGCTCCCTAATTAACCCCTGCACTGCTGGGCATAATACACGTGTGGTGCGCAGCGGCATTTAGCGGCCTTCTAATTACCAAAAAGCAATGCCAAAGCCATATATGTCTGCTATTTCTGAACAAAGGGGATCCCAGAGAAAAATTTACAACCATTTATGCCATAATTGCACAAGCTGTTTGTAAATAATTTCAGTGAGAAACCGAAAGTTTGTGAAAAAGTGAACGATTTTTTGTATTTGATCGCATTTGGCGGTGAAATGGTGGCATGAAATATACCAAAATTGGCCTAGATCAATACTTTGGGATGTCTTCTAAAAAAAAATATATACATGTCAAGGCATATTCAGGGATTCCTGAAAGATATCAGTGTCCCAATGTAACTAGCGCTAATCTTGAATAAAATGGTTTGGAAATAGCAAAGTGCTACTTGTATTTATGGCCCTATAGCTTGCAAAAAAAGCAAAGAACATGTAAACATTGGTTATTTCTAAACTCAGGACAAAATTTAGAAAATATTTAGCATGGGTGTTTTTTGGTGGTTGTAGATGTGTAACAGATTTTGGGGGTCAAAGTTAGAAAAAGTGTGTTTTTTCCATTTTTTTCTCATATTTTATAAATTTTTTTACAATAAATTATAAGATATGATGAAAATAATGGTATCTTTGGAAAGTCCATTTAATGGCGAGAAAAACGGTATATAATATGTGTGGGTACAGTAAATGATCAAGAGTAAAATTACAGCTAAACACAAACACCGCAAAAATGTAAAAATAGCCTTGGTCCCAAACGGACAGAAAATGGAAAAGTGCTGTGGTCATTAAGGGGTTAAATACAAAACAAGTGGTTAGGTTTTCTAAGCGTATTAGTATACTCAAGCCTCCTCCTGCCCCTGGGACCTCTCCCCTCCAAGTTAAGACCATACAGTCATATCACACTATATCTCTTTTACAGGCCATTTCAGAAGTCAAAACACCATTCCTGTCTTAGCACTAGATTACAAGTGCCACGGTAAATTTATTTTTTTTGTTAGCAAAAACATTGCTAGTGGTAGTCTTTTTGTGCTTCTCAGGTATTACAAGTTGAAAACAAACGTATTTTGTGCTAGTGGTAACCAGAAAAGTGCAAAAATTCTAAAAGGAGTTTTCGCGTGGGTATACATGTCCCCCCCCCCCCATAAAAATCAATGGAGAAAAAAAAAAGTGAAAAAAATTAACACCCTACCATAAGCCTAGCCTAATAACCCCTAAACCACCATCCCCCACATTGCAAAGTACCTAAATAAACTGTTATTTCCTAAACCGCCAACCCCCCCCACATCTCAAAGTACCTAAATAAACTATTAACCTCTAAACCGCCATCCCCCCACATCGCAAAGTACCTAAATTAACTGTTAACTCCTAAACTGCCATCCCCCAAATCAAATCGATATTAGCGACTAATGTTCTTTAATGCCCCCAATTATGCCTAACTATATTTATTTTTTTACAAAAATCCCAGTACTGTGATTCAAATGTTATTTTAATATATCATGATAAATATATATACATCAATCAGAGCATATTAGCAAAAATAATTGTGGAAGGTAAGTGGCCTTCCTCATTCACTTACTCAACTACACACATACTCACTCAAATAAACAAATAAAAGAAACAGAAAAAGAAAAAAAGAGTCTGTAACCCCCAAGGCGTCCCAAGGGGGAATGACTATCATCCCCTATACAAGAAGTCACATAAGCCTAGATTTAGAGTTCTGCGTTAGCCGTCAAAACCAGCGTTAGGGGCTCCTAACACTGGTTTTGGGCTACCGCTGGTATTTAGAGTCAGTCAGGAAAGGGTCTAACGCTCACTTTGCAGCCGCGACTTTTCCATACCGCAGATCCCCCTACGCCATTTGCGTATCCTATCTTTTCAATGGGATCTTTCTAACACTGGTATTTAGAGTCTTGGCTGAAGTGAGCGTTAGAAATCTAACGACAAAACAGAGAAAAGCCAGGAGTTAAGAGCTTTCTGGGCTAACGCCGGTTCAGAAAGCTCTTAACTACTGTGCTCTAAAGTACACTAACACCCATAAACTACCTATGTACTCCTAAACTGAGGCCCCCCCACATCGCTGCCACTATAATAAAATTTTTTAACCCCTAATCTGCCGACCGCACACTGCCGCAACCTACATTATCCCTATGTACCCCTAATCTGCTGCCCCTAACACCGCTGACCCCTATATTATATTTATTAACCCCTAATCTGCTGCCCCCAATGTCGCCGCCACCTACCTACAATTATTAACCCCTAATCTGCCGACCGGACCTCACCGCTACTATAATAAAGTTATTAACCCCTAATCCGCCTCACTCACGCCTCAATAACCCTATAATAAATAGTATTAACCCCTAATCTGCCCTCCCTAACATCACCGACACCTAACTTTAAGTATTAACCCCTAATCTGCCGACCGGACCTCGCCGCTACTCTAATAAATTTATTAACCCCTAAAGCTAAGTCTAACCCTAACATTAACACCCCCCTAAGTTAAATATATTTTTTATCTAACAAAATAAATTATTTCTTATTAAATAAATTATTCCTATTTAAAGCTAAATACTTACCTGTAAAATAAACCCTAATATAGCTACAATATAAATTATAATTATATTGTAGCTATTTTAGGATTAATATTTATTTTACAGGCAACTTTGTATTTATTTTAACCAGGTACAATAGCTATTAAATGGTTAATAACTATTTAATAGCTACCTAGTTAAAATAATTATAAAATTACCTGTAAAATAAATCCTAACCTAAGTTACAATTAAACCTAACACTACACTATCAATAAATTAATTAAATAAAATACCTACAATTATCTACAATTAAACCTAACACTACACTATCAATAAATTAATTACATACAAATACCTACAAATAAATACAATTAAATAAACTAACTAAAGTACAAAAAATAAAAAAAGTACTAAGTTACAAAAAATAAAAAATTTTTTTACAAACATTATAAAAATATTACAACAATTTTAAGCTAATTACACCTACTCTAAGCCCCCTAATAAAATAACAAAGCCCCCCAAAATAAAAAAATGCCCTACCCTATTCTAAAATAAAAATTGAAAAGCTCTTTTACCTTACCAGCCCTTAAAAGGGCCTTTTGCGGGGCATGCCCCAAAGAATTCTGCTCTTTTGCCTGTAAAAAAAAAACATACAATACCCCCCAACATTACAACCCACCACCCACATACCCCTAATCTAACCCAAACCCCCCTTAAATAAACCTAACACTAAGCCCCTGAAGATCTCCCTACCTTGTCTTCACCACGCCGGGTATCACCGATCCGTCCAGAAGAGGGTCCGAAGTCTTCATCCAGGCCCAAGCGGGGGCTGAAGAGGTCCATCATCCGGCTGAAGTCTTGATCCAAGCGGGGGCTGAAGAGGTCCATCATCCAGATGAAGTCTTCTATCAAGCGGCATCTTCAATCTTCTTTCTTCCGGATCCATCTTCATCCCGCCGACGCGGAACATCCATCCTGGCCGACGACTTCCCGACGAATGACGCTTCCTTTAAGGGACGTCATCCAAGATGGCGTCCCTCGAATTCCGATTGGCTGATAGGATTCTATCAGCCAATCGGAAATAAGGTAGGAAAATTCTGATTGGCAATGGAATCAGCCAATCAGATTCAAGTTTGATCCAATCAGCCAATCAGATTGAGCTTGTATTCTATTGGCTGTTCAGATCAGCCAATAGAATGCAACCTAATTGTAGGTATTTTATTTAATTAATTTATTGATAGTGTAGTGTTTAATTGTAACTTAGGTTAGGATTTATTTTACAGGTAATTTTGTAATTATTTTAACTAGATAGCTATTAAATAGTTCTTAACTATTTAATAGCTATTGTACCTGGTTAAAATAAATACAAAGTTGCCTGTAAAATAAATATTAATCCTAAAATAGCTACACTATAATTATAATTTATATTGCAGCTATATTAGGGTTTATTTTACAGGTAATTATTTAGCATTAAATAGGAATAATTTATTTAATAAGAAATAATTTATTTCGTTAGATAAAATTATATTTAACTTAGGGGGGTGTTAGTGTTAGGGTTAGACTTAGCTTTAGGGGTTAATAAATTTATTAGAGTAGCGGTGAGGTCCGGTCGGCAGATTAGGGGTTAATACTTGAAGTTAGGTGTCGGCGATGTTAGGGATGGCAGATTAGGGGTTAATACTATTTATTATAGGGTTATTGAGGCGGGAGTGAGGCGGATTAGGGGTTAATAACTTTATTATAGTAGCGGTGAGGTCCGGTCGGCAGATTAGGGGTTAATAATTGTAGGTAGGTGGCGGCGACGTTGGGGGCGGCAGATTAGGGGTTAATAAATATAATATAGGGGTCGGCGGTGTTAGGGGCAGCAGATTAGGGGTACATAGCTATAATGTAGGTGGCGGCGGTGTATGGAGCGGCAGATTAGGGGTTAATAATAATATGCAGGGGTCAGCGATAGCGGGGGCGGCAGATTAGGGGTTAATAAGTGTAAGGATAGGGGTGTTTAGACTCGGGGTTCATGTTAGGGTGTTAGGTGCAGACTTAGGAAGTGCCATAGGAAACAATGGGGCTGCGTTAGGCGCTGAACGCTGCTTTTTTGCAGGTGTTAGATTTTTTTTCAGCTCAAATGGCCCCATTTTTTCCTATGGGGGAATTGTGCACGAGCATGTTTTTGAAGCTGGCCGCGTCCATAAGCACCGCTGGTATTTAGAGTTGCAGTAGCGGTAAATTATGCTATACGCTCCCTTTTTGGAGCCTAACGCAGCCATTCTGTGAACTCTAAATACCAGCGGTATTTAAAAGGTGCGGGGGAAAAAAAGCATGCGTAGCTAACGCACCCCTTTGGCCGCAGAACTCTAAATCTAGGCGTTAGTTGTATGTATTGAGTACAATATAATCTTGCAGTTCAAAAGGTGAATGTACATCAAAATGTTGCCAAAGTTATGAGCTGGTTAGCACATATCTGCTGAGATACTCGTTATCCGGTTTAAAAGTCCATAGTAAATCCACAAATGTGCTAAAAGAAAAACCATATCACAGCTTCTTTAAAAATTACACTTCTTGTGCAACAATAAGCATCCTTAGGTACCTGTATTTATACCCTGCTGTCAGCCTGTACTTGGGCACAAAAATACCAAAATCAAAGCATACTCAATGTGCATGTGTGGCTTTCAATGGTTGATTACTTATACGCACTCTGTGCTCCATAGTAGGACATTAAGTAATGAGTTATATAGCTCCGCTCAACAGAGCAAAGTACTCCCCTTATTAGAGCCTACACATCAGCATAACACATTCACATTCAACACCAGATACTTGCAGTCGTAGTTACACTTATGCTCTTGTCGTTCCTCGACTCATGATGCAGCTCCGGGTACACTGTGTTATATGATGAGCTTGTCCTTGCAGCTGTATGCTTGTAGCTGTAAAATAGATCGTACCGCCACACTTATTAACAGCAAACTCAACCCACATTAATGTAAATCTTTAAGGTGGAATAGTGGTATACAGGGAGTGCAGAATTATTAGGCAAATTAGTATTTTCACCACATCATCCTCTTTATGCATGTTGTCTTACTCCAAGCTGTATAGGCTCGAAAGCCTACTACCAATTAAGCATATTAGGTGATGTGCATCTCTGTAATGAGAAGGGGTGTGGTCTAATGACATCAACACCCTATATCAGGTGTGCATAATTATTAGGCAACTTCCTTTCCTTTGGCAAAATGGGTCAAAAGAAGGACTTGACAGGCTCAGAAAAGTCAAAAATAGTGAGATATCTTGCAGAGGGATGCAGCACTCTTAAAATTGCAAAGCTTCTGAAGCGTGATCATCGAACAATCAAGCGTTTCATTCAAAATAGTCAACAGGGTCACAAGAAGCGTGTGGAAAAACCAAGGCACAAAATAACTGCCCATGAACTGAGAAAAGTCAAGCGTGCAGCTGCCAAGATGCCACTTGCCACCAGTTTGGCCATATTTCAGAGCTGCAACATCACTGGAGTGCCCAAAAGCACAAGGTGTGCAATACTCAGAGACATGGCCAAGGTAAGAAAGGCTGAAAGACGACCACCACTGAACAAGACACACAAGCTGAAACGTCAAGACTGGGCCAAGAAATATCTCAAGACTGATTTTTCTAAGGTTTTATGGACTGATGAAATGAGAGTGAGTCTTGATGGGCCAGATGGATGGGCCCGTGGCTGGATTGGTAAAGGGCAGAGAGCTCCAGTCCGACTCAGACGCCAGCAAGGTGGAGGTGGAGTACTGGTTTGGGCTGGTATCATCAAAGATGAGCTTGTGGGGCCTTTTCGGGTTGAGGATGGAGTCAAGCTCAACTCCCAGTCCTACTGCCAGTTTCTGGAAGACACCTTCTTCAAGCAGTGGTACAGGAAAGTCTGCATCCTTCAAGAAAAACATGATTTTCATGCAGGACAATGCTCCATCACACGCGTCCAAGTACTCCACAGCGTGGCTGGCAAGAAAGGGTATAAAAGAAGAAAATCTAATGACATGGCCTCTTTGTTCACCTGATCTGAACCCCATTGAGAACCTGTGGTCCATCATCAAATGTGAGATTTACAAGGAGGGAAAACAGTACACCTCTCTGAACAGTGTCTGGGAGGCTGTGGTTGCTGCTGCACGCAATGTTGATGGTGAACAGATCAAAACACTGACAGAATCCATGGATGGCAGGCTTTTGAGTGTCCTTGCAAAGAAAGGTGGCTATATTGGTCACTGATTTGTTTTTGTTTTGTTTTTGAATGTCAGAAATGTATATTTGTGAATGTTGAGATGTTATATTGGTTTCACTGGTAAAAATAAATAATTGAAATGGGTATATATTTGTTTTTTGTTAAGTTGCCTAATAATTATGCACAGTAATAGTCACCTGCACACACAGATATCCCCCTAAAATAGCTAAAACTAAAAACAAACTAAAAACTACTTCCAAAAATATTCAGCTTTGATATTAATGAGTTTTTTGGGTTCATTGAGAACATGGTTGTTGTTCAATAATAAAATTAATCCTCAAAAATACAACTTGCCTAATAATTCTGCACTCCCTGTATATATATCAATCTACCTCTACCATATGCATATCTATCCAATACCACCTTAATTAAATTATGTACAACATATCACTTTGTACTGTAATATCTATAAACATCGTGATTGCTTATACTTTTGTAGAAGAAAATTCATTTAACCAGTAATAGATATGATCAGAGGGAGTGAAAGTCTAGGATAGGATGTATCTGTCAGTCTGTCTTGCAGATATGTTCAGTAAAGCGATTAAGGGTTGACCCACCTAATGTGAATTTAGTCATTGCTAGTGTATGTAATGAGTACTACCTAATATGCTAGGCCATGTTATTATAGGCCTAGAATGTCCCCATTGTCTCTTGTTTCCCCTACCTCTGCTATTACAGTGACGTTAGGGTTATCTCCAACAGAGACTGTACTGAGAAATGGTACTGTGGAGCTACAGATTCTGACAGCTCCACTTGTCACCTGTACTGATTTTCGAAATGAAGCCAGCTTAGCTCCACTGGGTCTTCCTCTAGGCTTTGCACCTATCTCTCTTTACTTTACTTACACAATGGCCGTATAATGGGCCATGCTCACCAGAATGCCGTCCGCCTCAGAAACCATGCTGTATCCTCTATCTCTTCTTGCCCACAGACCAACCGTAATCAAAATAAGGTGTGGGCCCTGGAGGTTATCCGCCAACTAGCAGTTATTGCAGGCCTGATGTCTTACAGGTGGCAGCTAAGGTGGCAGAAGGAGGCAAGTATTTTTTATATTTGTCCCCAGTTTGCTTATATACTTAAGGCTGTTTTTGGCATATTTCAGAGTTATTTTGACTCCTTAGAAGTAGATCCAGAGGTACGCTGCCATCTTAGCTGCAGCCAGTTCTGCCCTATGGCTTGCCTTGTTCTGGTGGGTGCTGGGTAAACATTTTCTAACTTGTCACTGTAGGTATTACAGTAAGGGTGTATGTCTTAGTCCAGAGTGATTTCATAATTTCAGGAGACATATTGGTGCCAGATCACTTGCCATGTCATCAAATTTAACCTGTAGAAGTAGGCTAATCCATGTTGTTCCAGTTATGTTGTGGGGCATGGCTACACTATTAAAGTTATATATTTGTATATTGGTTACTTAGCTGGCTATTCATTATGCTATTTATAGACATGTTGCTACGTTATTATTAGGTAGAAAAATAAAGATACTTTAGCTAATCTTCCTGGCAAAACTAGTGTCTCTTCTGTTTGGCAGATAGGTGTTGGGTAAGGTTTTCCCAAAGTGGGTATAGATTGTGCATGGGTCATACAGTAGGAACTTAAGCATACTATAAAGGGACAGACATTTTCCACAATTTCACTGTTTTTAGTAGATTTTATCTCTTTTTTAGTATTTATTAGTAATGAAGACCTATACAGCTTATCTGTAATGATTTTATTTATATTTGGGAACATGTCCTTTTTAGCAGTGCAGCTAGTCATAGTTGCAGAAGTAGTTGTTTTGTTACCTTTAGAGCTGAAGTAAATACTATTCCACACATACAAGCCTAGCCCACGCTAGTTACTCGCAGCTACAAGGCTGTATCAACCGTGTGACCCTTTTTCATTATTAATGCCACCTGCTGTCTGTAATGTTCTTCTATAAAAGGAGGAAACACAGCTCTCAGATGTAACATTTCTGTGCTGATACAGACTAAAATTAGAAAAAACACACACTCAAGAAATACAGACATCAGATATTCCAGAAAATGCCTCTGCAAATAATACATCATATTCAGAAGTCAAGACAATGCAGGCAGGAAATAGGTTTGATTATTAAATCAGCGTTACTCCAAATTAGTATACTGCAAATCTAGTATAGGATTAATGTATTGCAGTCACCATATACTCTCAAGACTCATGGAAAAGCTGTCAAGGAGTGAATTTTAGCATAGGCCAGTAAGGCCTTCACCTACTGAGACACATTTTAAGGGGCAGTAGACATTCAGCTAGGACTGAGTTGTGTCTGCCTATTGTATTAAAACCAGCCAGAACAGTTTCCCCAGCTTCATCAGTTTTATTTTATGCAGACTAAGGGGCATATTTATCAAAGCGTCAATCTCAGTGCATTTGCCAGCGTCAATACGCTCGCCAGACATCGCTGATGGGGATCCATGCATGACCTCCTTATTTATAAAAATAAACAGTCAGAAACACGTGCGTCAAGTACGGAGTGATGAGCTTTGGACTGTTGTTAACTTACAGTCATAGATGACGCGGTTATTCAGGTTTTTCCCAACTTTATTTATACCATGTCATTACTGTCCATGAACAAGCACATTTCTCTAAAGCTAATCTTTTATTTTTCATATGTTAATGTCCAAGAAATAGATAGATTTATACCTCAACAAACAATAGCTCATAGAAAGTTATTTTTATATTTATTTGTTATACAAAAAAAATCTGTTATTTGATACTTTTACATAAATTAATGTGTATTTGTATTTCTAGAAGTCATGATATGCTTTTAGCTCATGTTTTTTTTTTTATAAATGATTATTAATGCTAGAATATGTACATATATCTTTGCACAAAAGGCTCAAATAGAGTTGAATCTGAATTCGAAACATCTGTAATGATGCAAGCATCGATCTGCGTCAGATTGAGATTGCGGGATCATATATCACGTCACAAATTTCAATATTTGCCGATCTTGATGCTTTGATAACTATGGTGGATCAATCACGCGACAAATACAACACAGAATTCAAGCGTATTTTTAGTTGACGCTTTGATAAATAGGCCCCCATAAGTGCAATTTAGTTAACTAACTGATTAGAATGATATATGAACTTGTGAAGGAAGAGAGGCTTGTGATACTGGAGAGGCTAACGAAAACTTATAGACCTAGATTACAAGTGTTGCAGTACGGTTATACTGCTGAAAAATTGGCTTTTGCGAGCAGAATATTCAGCTCATCCGTATTACAAGTCGCGGCGGTACGGCTATACCGCAATTCTCCATTCCACACTCAAAAAATGGCTTTTAAGTGTGGAATTTTCAGGTCACCCGGCTATTCCGCTAGCGTTATATCTTATTCCGCCACGATCCATTCCGCTATCAAAGACCAGTAGTTATGGATTTTGCGAAACAAGAATGTTTCACAAAACTCATAACAAAAATGTTACAAAGTACACTAACACCCATAAACTACTTATTAACCCCTAAACCGCCATCCTCCTGCATCGCAAATACTATGATAAGCCTATTAACCCCTAATCCGCCGCCCACCCACATCACCCACACCCACATCTCCAGCACTAAGTTAAAGTATTAACCCCTAATTCGCCTGTTAACTCTTAACTCCTAAACCTAACACTCCCCTAACTTTAAATTAAAGTTACACTATAACTAGCTTAAAATAAATAAAAACTAACTGGTGAAATAATAAAAAACTAAGCTTAAACTACAAATAAACCTAACATTACTATTTTAACAAAATAAAATATACCAAAAATAAAAAACAAAATTGCATTATTAAAAAATCCTAACACTACTAAACCCCCCCCCAACATTATAAAAAAAACAAAGTTTAAAATTACGACAAATAAATAAAATCTAAGATTACAAAAAAACATAAATTATGCTTACCTTATAATTTCATTTCCATCGAGGGGAGGAGAGTCCACGGCTTCATTCATTACTGTTGGGAATTAAGAACCTGGCCACCAAGAGGAGGCAAAGACACCACAGCCAAAGGCTTAAATACCTCCCCCACCTTCCTCATCCCCCAGTCATTCATCCGAGAGAACAAGGAACAGTAGGAAACTTTAGGAAAAGAGGAGTATTTTCAACACAAAAAAAGAATGATAGTCATCTTTTTATACAACGAAATATAAACATAGTATAATACATTTCTTCCTTGAAACACAGTCTTCCAGCATATCAATTTGAATTACATCATTTTTTTACATAACAAAGAAAACCGTCTTATAATGTTCTTATTGCTAAATCGACACTAAACAGGCATTCTGTCTCTTGAAGATAAATATTACTTTTCCCTCTTTCCTATTTTCCATGCACATACAAGCAAAGTTTCTATATTTTGAAGCCTATTTGGCTTCCTACTTTTCGAACAAAATTTATATAATTATGACTTCTTATTTTCCACATATGTCACTTAAACCACATTCCAGAGAGTAAATAAACACAACACAAAAAAAAAAAAAAAAAAAAAGGGGGGAGGGAAAAACCCCTGTACCACCCTCCCTGCTCCTCTTAAAATTGCAAATTCCCTCTAAGTTGTTCTTCTTGAATGTATATAGAATTTTCAAATACTTTAATAATCATTTGTTGGGTTGGTGTCTCTAAAGATTTTATATATAACTCCCATTTACACATAAATTTCGCAATTTGTTTCTCCGATTGTCTATCTGTATCAAACTGCTCATACACCATTTGTTGCTGTAATTTCTTTAAAAATAACCTTATCCTTAAGTTCTTTCTAGACTTCCATTCACCAAGTATTATATTCCTACCTACTAATATTATAGTATTTAGTAGGTGAGTCAAAACCCCATGTTCAGAGCCCCTAAGAAAATAATTTCCCTCATTGTAAAAGTTGCAATAATTTTACATTTTTTTTCATCTAGTCATTTATCTTGAGCCAGAAAGAATTTATTTTGGGGCATAGATACATACAGTGCAATATATCTGCTTTCTCATGACTACATTTTTTACAAACATTCACTTGAGTAGTATTCCATTTTGCCATTAAGTATGGGGTTAGATATATGTGATGTAATATTTTTGATTGTGATTCCCTCCAACTTGATAATAGAGTAGCTTTTTTTACCCTATTCATACTTGCTCTAATATCCTCCTTAGTTATCTCAAGCTCAGGAGAGATTCGCAACCATTTGTTGATTGATTCGTAAATATTTTTGATTCTTATTTGATCGTTAAATTTATTATATAGAAGTGAGCATGAAGTAGCCCCTTGGGCAAATGCATTTATAATTGGCTTCAGGTTTTCCCAATTGTCATTGCTATAAATTACATCTCCAAGTACATTACAATAGTGTCTTAGTTGAAGATAAATATAAAATTGCTTGTTTAACCACCCAAATCTATTTTTAAAATAATTAAACTCCTGTATACATTTTTTTTCTTCATCAATAATCTGATATAAGTGAGTGAGACATTTTTTTGCCACTCTTGGCACGTCCTTGTACTTATCATTACTTCCGGATTCCCCCTTAAAGGTAAACACTTTGAGAATTGATAGTCAATTTTGAGAGTTTTACGTGTTTTTTTGCCAAGCTATTACTAAGTTTCCTATGTTTTCCAATTTCTTAATCTTATTCGGTAATCTCTTATACTCTATATGAATTAAGGCATTCAATTCAAAGGGTCTGACTATATTTTCTTCCAAATCCAAATCTAGAACATTTGTATTTTTAGTAATCAAGCCAAAACTATTTTGACCAAAAAAACCTGATTATAAATATTCAGATCAGGAAGACCCATTCCCCTCCATTCTTTTGAAATAGAAAGTTTTTCATTTGATATTTTAGTTTTCTTATCATTCCAGCATAATTGGTTTATTGCCCGTTTAACATGAAGTAAATCCTTACTTTTAATTTTTAATGGTAAGTTTTGAATTAAATATAGTATCTTAGGTACTGTTATCATTTTTATCATATTGATTTTTCCGGAAAGCGTTATTGGTAAATGTGACCACCTTTTTATTTCTTCTATAATTTTCGAAAATATGGGATCATAATTTAATTTATACCATTCTCCTGGTGCATGTGAAAAGAATATTCCTAAGTACTTTATACATACCTCAGCTACCTTAAATTTAGGATAAACAATGGAATCTTTTTTTTTAATAACCAAAGTATCTCTGACTTCTTTATATTAACTTTATACCCGGAAAAAGTTCAGAATGTCTCAATTATTTCCGATACTATTGGAATTTGATTTTTAGAATCTCTAAGAAATATTAACATATCGTCTGCATATGCTGTGACTTTTATTTCCGTGCTCCCAATCTGAATACCTTGTATTGACTCTCTAACTTGTACCATCAAAGGTTCAAGAACCAAATCAAATAAAATTGGTGAGAGAGGACATCCCTGACGTGTTCCTCTGTACATTTCTATGTAATCTGATTGTTGCCCGTTTATGCAGAAAGCAGTTTTTGGGGAAGAATACAAAACTTTCAAACATTCTATTATATTGCCTTTGAAACCAAAATTATTTGAAGTCTCAAAAAGATGGTCCCATTCTACCGAATCAAAAGCTTTTTCTGCATCCAGTGTTAATAATAATAAATCCAGGCCTTTTTATGTAATATCTCCTTATTGGCCCATACGTATGAAATTACATTAGTTACCCTCGTAATATTATAGAAAGATGATCTTCCATTTATAAATCCGGATTGATCCGGATGAATTAAACCTGGGATCACTTTCTGCATTCTGTTTGCAATAATGCTTGTTAAAATTTTAAAATCTGAATTTAACAGTGAAATTGGTCTAAACGATGCAATATCTTGTTGGTCCTTACCTGGTTTTAATATAAAAATAGTTAGGGAGTCTAGAAATCTATCTGTCCTACTTTTTGAGGCAGTAGAGAATAAGTAGTTATATAAACTTGCAAGAATTGGAGCTATTTTGGTATTCATTAATCTGTAGAACTCATTTGGCAGATTATCGGGTCCACCAGCTTTATTTATAGGGAGAGTTTTAATCGTTTTCACTATTTCTTCTAGCGTTATTGGGCCATTTAAGTATTCCTATTGATCTGAAGAGTTTTGAGGTAGCTTTACTTTTTCCCAGAATCTTTTTTTTTCCGCTTGGTTTATCCCTTTTGTTCTATATATTTCAGAGTAATACCCTATAAAAGCTTTTAAAATATCTTCCTGAGTAGATATATTTATATTATTTACCTTAATATTAGCAATCACTGTCTTTTTCTTATGAATCTTGTTTAGGCCCGCTAGGTAAATATTTACCTGCCTTATTACCATATCTTTGATATGTGCTCCTATTTCTGATCTCTTCTTGAGTGGTTTTCTGAAGCATAAACATATTCCTTTGATTATTAGCTACTATATATTTATTCCATTTCTCTGAAGATGGATCTCTCAAATACCAATTGTAAGAGTTATTTAATGTATTTAAAACCTGTATTTCTTTTTCTTATGAGCTAGGAAAGTAATAATTTCTGATTTTAAAACTGCCTTTGCAGTTTCCCAATATAATATTGGTTTCTGTATGTACTTGGAATTAAATAGCTCGTACTCATTTAATCTTGACTTTAAGAATTGAAAAAATTCTGTGTTTTTTGATAAATATTTTGGGAAATAGAAATTATTACTCTCCTTCCTTAATGACCCAAAATAAAGCCAATTGTAGCATGGTCCGATAAAGATATTGGATAAATGCTTGCGTCTGTAATTGTTGCTATCATATTTTTTGTTGTAAGTAATAAATCTATTTGAGAATGTGATTTATGAGCTTTGGAGACACAAGTATAGCCTTGCACTGCTGGATTTCTATATCTCCAAATGTCACATAATCCCAAATTTGCTTGAATGCTGTTAATCATCTTAGTTTCTTTTCTAGAATATTTACCTTGAAAGTTTTTATTTCCTATCTTGTATCTATCAATCTGTATTTTGGGAACCAAGTTAAAATCCCCTCCTAAGATTATCCTGGTATCCAGATAGTCCAATAGTTTGCATTCTAAATCATCCCCGAACTTTTTATTAAACACATTTGGGCCATGTACATTACATATTGTAAATATTTCTGAATTAATATCAATTTTAATAATAATTATGCGTTCATTAGGATCAATAACTCTCAATTTTTTGTTAATAAGTATCGCTACACCCTTCTTCCTAGCCTTACAATCGGATGTTATAATTTCTCCGATCCAATTGCATTTAAATTTGCTATTTTCTATGTCTTTCAGATGTGTCTCTTGTATTAAGGCGATATCCGTCCCTATTTTTTTAAAATATCTTATTATAGCCTTCCTTTTAATCAGAGATGTTACTCCACCAACATTCCATGATATTAATCTAAAACTTTTTGATACCATCTTATACTAGGGGAGCAGAGGAGCTGGGGGGGGGGAGGGGAAGAAAAAAATAAATAAATCCCTACATGTTTATTTACTCTCTGAACATTATGCAATATAACACCATAAATAAAAACCTTTGCATATTTATTTACTTTCTGAACCTTATAACACATAATTATACAATACAAGTCTGAGATATGCATACCCCTTGGTAGCGAGTCTGCACCAATATATTATTATATCTTTACGTTTCTTATAGTTTAAAAAAAACTATCACTTCTTCTGGATCATCAAAGATCTTTATTCCTTCTGTTCCTATATATTTAAGTCTAGCTGGGTATATGACCACAGTCCTATGACCTGCTGCTATTAAGTTTGTGCATAACTGAGTCATTTTCCTTCTCTTATTTAACGTCTCCGTTGAATAATCACTGAAAATTAAAAGCCTTTTACCATCTATTTCAAAATTACCTTTTTTCCTTTATGCATTCATGAATTTAACCTTATCTTGAAAATCTAAAAACTTTGCTATTACTGATTTAGGTCTCTGATCCATAGAATTTTCCCTGATAGGACCTATTCTGTGGATTCTTTCAATCCTTAATGGTAACTCTTTATCCTCAATCCCTAATATTTTAGGAAGCTGTTTAGATGCAAACTCCTGTAGATCTTTATACTTATTCCCCTCTTGTAAGCCTATAATTCTTATGTTGTTCCTAAGGGCTCTGTTTTCTAAATCCTCAATTTTTAACACTAGATCCGTAATTTGCGTGCTATAGTTGTTTTGTGTCTCTTCTAATCTGATCTGATCATCTTCTATTCTGGATATTTGCTCCTCAGCTTCCTGCATTCTACCTGAGAAACTCTTTAGATCTTCTGCTAACTTTGAAACTTCTGATTGAATTTTATCTAAGCGTGGGATAAACATTTCTGACAATTTCCTAACAATTATGTCTCCTTCGCCTGAAAATAACCCTTCCTCTGTTCCTCCATCTAAGGAGGTTTCTCCTTGTGATTTCCTAGTGGGTGAATTTTTTTTCTCTTGTGTTTTCTGTCTTTTAGACATAGTGAGATTTTGTGAGTTTATTACAAATTTATCCATATGTTAATACGTGAGAGAGAGAAAAAAAAAAAAAAAAGGAAGAGGAGCAACCTTAAATTCCTAGCGCCAAAATCTTTAATTATAATGTGCTTTAATAGTATCTGTGAATAATAAATACCAGACCTAGTGTAACCTGTGCACTTTTAATTCTCCTCTAGGAGTCTAACAGAGAAATA
Source organism: Bombina bombina (assembly GCF_027579735.1). Classification (NCBI taxonomy): domain Eukaryota; kingdom Metazoa; phylum Chordata; class Amphibia; order Anura; family Bombinatoridae; genus Bombina; species Bombina bombina. The sequence goes on along the minus strand of NC_069499.1, from coordinate 804,727,444 downwards.
TGTGAATATACATTTCTTTAGGGGTCTAATCCCCCTTACTTTGATATATACGTTAATATATGCAGATGTTTTAAACCCAAATCCCGAATTGCACCAGTCTAGGATACTAACTGCGTAATTGTGCACTATCTTATTGTACTCTCCCTACTTTTGGTACCTGAACAATTCCTGTTAGATAAAGTATCTTTCAACTTCCCATTTATTTTAATCCAGATATAACACCGCTTGACCTTATAAACCAGGCATCCAATTTTTATATCCACTTTCTGAATTTCTTACAAAGTATATTTTGTATATTTAATAACCATCCTTAACTTTGCATCTTATCAGCTATACCTATACCAGTCATACATTATCTGCGCTGTTACACAGAAATCTCAGACATATAATAAATCATAAAATCTCACCAACAATATCCTAAAGGAAAGTAGACAAAAAAATGTTTAATCTCATTGTCATGATATCCTTACCCTATCTATAATTCCAGCTTTATTGTATTTAATAACAGTGAATATTACCTACTATAAATACTTTTACTGCCCAACAGGTCATTAATTAATCAGGGACTCTCATGCTATGTAAATATAAAGCAGGAAAAACACAAATTCTACTGAGAGACAAACTATTTATGTCACTGAGGGTATAATCTGCTTAGTTCATCAGGGCTATGAGTTTAAGGATCCTCCTAGTAGTTATCAGTGAGTTACCCTGCTTTAAAACTTTAAGTGTTCACATTCAGTTTTCCCAACCAGATTTATTTCAGTTATGTCAATTCCTTGCTTTAAGGAGCTTGAAAACCTGTAGTGCGTGTATCTCGCATATGCCCTTTATGCTATTAGCTGTTTTCCTTGCTACCTCCTAGCCTGTGGATATAGCCAGCTCTTCAGCTATGCGTGTCAAAAGAAGGAGATATAAGCTAAAGGTCCTGCTCTTGTGGAATAGGCTCTTGCCACTGAGCTATATGCCTATCTTCACAACACGTTTTCTCTTTCCTTTTATACATTATCCCTCCATGCAGTAAGCTTGCAAACATCCAAAATAGTAATATATAGCCTTATGTGAGCCATACATAGCAGTTTGTCAACAAAAAGAGGGTACTTGCAGTTTTGTAGCTTGTAGATTGTGTGTTCTTATAGAAGGTATATTCAACGCTTTCTTGCCGCTTCCCAGCCTGTGCGTGCAGCTAAGCCATTAGGCACCATTATCCGGAAACAGTGTTGAAAAAAATAGAACCACTTCTTTACCTTTCTTTCTTATTCTGACCCCTTACTCGATACTGGTTTGAGCAGAGCGGCATACAACGGCCCGACACACATTAAGACCCTCTTCTGATCCAATCAACTTCACGTGCATGCTCCTTCCCCCGTAGCAATATCCCTTGTGGGCGTAATAGCAAATGGAGAGGTGCAGTGCACACCAAGGGTGCGTCCGGGCGATGAATGCAATAGCCCCGTTCCTCGAGTTCCGTCTGAGGCAGCTGCTCAATCCTCCCCGGGATGCAGCTTTTTAGGCACGCTAGAACGTGCTGCCAAGGAATCAAGCAGATTTTAGCGGTCGAACAGGGTGCACTACAGCGAGCCTCTCACCAGCAACACATGCTGCTGGCTCCTCCTACCGGAACATTGACAAGCATCAGAGGCCTCATTCTTAAAGGCCCAAGAAGAAGCCACAGCTCTAGTTGAATGAGCCGTGATCCTCTGAGGAGACTTATGTCCTGCTGTCTCATAGGCCAAGCGAATCAAGCCCCTCAACCAAAAGGACAAAGAAGTAGAAGAGGCTCTCTGTCCCTTGCGCTTCCCTGAATACACCACAAAAAGAGATGTACACTGTCAGAAATGCTTCATAGCCTGAAGATAAAATTTCAGAGCATGAACCACATTCAGATTATGAAGTAACCTCTCCTTAGAGAAAGAAGGGTTAGGACACAAAAGGTACCACTATTCCCTGATTGATGTTACAGTTAGAAACCACCTTGGGAAGAAACCCCAAACCAGTGCGAAGCACAGCCCTATCTGCATGAAAAACCAGATAAGGCAGCTCACATTGCAAAGCAGCCAGCTCAGATACTCTGCATGCCGACGCAATGGCCAAGAGGAAGAGAACCTTCCAGGACAGAATCTTAATGTCAATGGAATGCATAGGCTCAAACGGAACCCTCTGCAAATCCTTAAGGACTAAATTTAAGCTCCATGGGGGAGCAGACTGTCTAAAGACAGGCTTGATTATAGGCATAGCCTGAACAAAGGATTGAATGTCAGGGAGCTCAGCGAGTCTCCTATGCAACAAGACTGACAATGCTGAAATCTGTCCCTTTAAGCAACTAGCGGCAAGACCCTTCTCCAAACCATCTTGAAGAAAAGACAGAATCCTGGAGACCTTCATCTTATGCCAAGGATATCCATGCTTCTCACACCAGGACAAGCAAGTCCTCCACACCTTATGGTAGATGTGATGAGTGACTGGCTTCCTTGCCTGAATTAGAGTATCAATCACACCTTCCGAAAAGCCTCTCTTGGCCAAGACTAGGCGTTCAATCTCCACGCAGTCAGCCTCAGAGAATCGAGATTTTGATGTTGAAAGGGTCCCTGTTCCAGCAGATCCCTGCGCCAGGGTAACCTCCACGGTAGAGAGGATGACATCCCCACCAGATCCCCAAACCACATCCGCCGTGGCCACGATGCAGCAATCACAATGGCTGAAGCTCGCTCCTGTTTGATGCATACCACTAAGGAATCTATCAGCTCTGCCTGGGGATCCCTGGACCTCAACCTGTATTGGGGTAGCTTGCAATTGAGTCTGGACACCATGAGGTCTATCTCCGGTGTTCCCAACCTGAGACAAATCTCTGCAAACACTTCTGGGTGAAGAGACCATTCCCCTGGATGGAAGGATTGCCTGCTGAGAAAGTCTGCTTCCCAGTTGTCCACACCTGGAATGTGAATCGTTGAGAGCGAGCAATTGTGGGACTCTGCCCACTCCAAGATCAGAGACATCTCCCTCATAGCTAGGGAGCTCCTCGTACCCCCCCTGATGGTTGATGTAAGCCACTGAGGTAATATTGTTGGTCTGGAACCTGATGAAGCTGAATGACCCTAGAAGAGGCCATGCCTTCAGAGCATTGTAAATTGCTCGGAGTTCCAGAATATTTATCGGAAGGAGAGATTCCTTCCAGGACCATTTTCCTTGTGCCATCCTGGCACCCCAAACAGTTCCCAATCCTGCCACACTCCGTGGTCACAATCTCCCAGGACGGTCTCAAGAAGGATGTCCCCATGGACAGTTGCTCCTAGCAGATCCACCAAGAGAGGAAGTCCCTGGTCCGAGCATCCATGGATATTTGCTGAGATAGATCTGAATATTTGCCGTTCCACTGTCTCAACATGCACAATTGAAGAGGTCTTAAAAGGAACCTGGCGAATGGAATGACATCTATGCTGGAGACCATGAGTCCGATCACCTCCATACACTGAGCCACCGAGGGGCTTGAGGAGGACTGAAGGGCAAGACAAAAGGACGCAATCTTCCTGCGTCGACGGTCTGTGAGAAAAATTTTCATGGACATAGAGTCTATTATCGTACCCAGGAACTCCACCCTGTTGTTGGGAATCATGGAACTCTTTCCTGAGTTGATCTTCCAACCGTGAGATTGGAGCAAAAGAAAAAGAGCCCTTGAATGATCCCCTGCGATACTGAGCAACGGTGCCTGGACAAGGATGTCGTCCAGATAGGGCGCCACAGCAATTACTCTGACTCTAGCCACTGCAAGAAGCGCCCCCAGAACCTTTGTGAAGACTCTCTGGGCCATCACCAGACCAAAAGGAAGGGCCACAAACTGGAAGTGTTGGTCCAGAAATGCAAATCTCAGGAATTTTAAGTGGTCCCTGTGGATTGGCACATGAAGGTAAGTGTCCTTCAAGTCTATGGTTGTCATGAATTGTCCCTCTTGAACTAGGGGCAAAATAGATCTGATCATCTCCATCTTGAATAATGGAACACTCAGAAACTTGTTCAAACACTTTAGGTCCAGAATCGGGCAGAACGTGCCCTCCTTCTTTGGAACCACAAAACGATTTGAATAGTACCCTAGACCCCTTTCTGCTTGAGGTACTGGTACAACGACACCTAGAGAGATCTCCCACACATTCTAGAAAGGCTTCTCTCTTTTCCGGTCTTGAAGACAGGTTTGATAGAAGGAATCTGCCCCTGGGCGGATGGGATCTGAACCCTATCCTGTAGCCCTGGGCGACAGCGTACAGAACCCAATGGTCCTGAACGTCCTGTAACCATGCTTCTGAGAAGAGAGATAATCTGCCCCTACTTGGTCCATAGACCGGTCGGGGGCCGCCCCTTAATGATGATTTTTTCTTGGCGGGCTTCTTGCTCTACTTAGACTTGTTCCAAGAATGAGCCGGTTTCCAAGTACCCTTGGACTGGTCCACTTTTGCAGTGGGCTGCTTGCGTAGGGCCTTATCTGCACGAAAGGGATGAGAAGTAGATCCCTTAGGCTTAGCCCTCTTATCCTGCAGTAGGAAAGCTCCATTGCCTCCCGTAACCGTGGATATGATCGAATCCAATCCTGGACTGAACAGAATCTTTCCTTGAAAAGGCAGCGACAACAGCCTCGACTTAGAGGTCATGTCCGCAGACCAAGACTTTAGCCAAAGAGCCCTGCGAGCTAAAACAGAAAAACCTGACACTTTAGCGTTCAGGCGGATGATTTGCATATTAACATCACATATGAAAGAATTGGCGATTTTCGGTACCTTAATCTTGTCCTGTATCTCATCGATGGAAGTCTCCCCCTCGACCATTTCACACAGGGATTCACACTAATAGGTCGCAGCTCCGGCGTCCGCGGCTACAGCCGCTGCCGGCTGAAAAATAAACCTGTATGTTGAAACATCTTAAGTAAAAAGCTACAACAGATAATCGTTGGATACAAACAATATATGGATGTTTGCTAACAAGTTGCAGCAAGAATAATTTACAATATCTAAATACTTCACATTCTTTATGCTGAGAACAAAGTTGTCTGCTGGGACTTTTATATAAGTAGATACTAAGGCTGAGATACTGGTAAATTGGCACATATACCTGGAGCCTGTGTTTACATTTATAAATCTTTGCACTGCATAAATGCCAAAGATTCTACCATCGCTTGCTGAATAAGATTTCCGTTGGAATTTCTCAAACACTATCTGAGTATCCTGTGTGCAAAATACACTTAAGAGCGGATACGTCCTTTTACTACATTAGGAGCATACAGATTAACCAGCTGGAAAAGTAATTTTAAAAAAAGAAAATCAACACTGGCCAATAGGATCTGAGTACTCTGACAGCCTCTGCACATGTGAACGCAACATTCGAGGACTCAAATCTCCACGGAGGTAGAGCAGCTTGGAAGTTTGGTGTTCCCTGTGTCGAATACCACCCTGAAGGAGTAAAGTAATATGTACTTATCTATCTGGGACTGCTAACATAATGAACATTCTGCATTGGATCCACATTGTTTTTAATCGTTTGGAAATTGTTATTAATCAGCGGTCTTGACTGGAACTTTTAATATCATTTAATAATCGTCTTAAGTGGTGGCAATATTCTAGAGCAACTGATTTTATTTGTTTAAATATATCGGAGACGTCCAATTTTTATATTGTTTGTTTCCAACGATTATCTGTTGTAGCTTTTTACTTATTTGTAAGTGAGGTGTAATTAAAACTTCGTTTATATACCTTTCATGAGGCACCACCCTGTCCTCATATACTTTATCAAGCTTAGGAATCTCAGGTTCTTCTGGAAGTTTCGGTTCCAGAACCTCCAGAGTAGCAAATACTTGTTTCAGCAAAAAGCTCAAATTTTCCATCCTAAACCTAAAGTCAGGCTCCTCCGCCGCAGGAGGTTTAGATGACACGGACTCTGGCCCAGAAAGGACCTCCTCCAAAGAGTCGGAGTGGGCCTCGTCATCGTATAACACCTCAGAATTATCCTCAGGCATAGACAACCCCTGGTCCGAGCCACCATGGTACGCCCTACGCTTGCGCTTAGCAGAACGTGGTAAGGCATGGATCACTTTCGATAACGCCATTTGATGTTGATCTGCAAAATCTGACAGCCAACGAATCTCTCCCGCAGGAGTAATGGTTGGACCCTGGGGCACTGCATGTGCAATAGGAGATGGATGCAGGGAATGCACCTCACGGGACAGGGACCCCTCCAAGGTGGACGGCTCAGTAGTACTAGACATCCGTTTGGTCTTAGATGTCATAACTTTATTAAGGCATGTGGAACATAGTTGAGCAGGCTGTTCTACCAGAACCTCCTCACAATAAAGACAGGAATGAGACCTAGTTAAAGAGGGAGAGCCCTCTAACGCGTCAAAGTCCTCCATAGCTTGCACTGATATTAAGGACTAGATTAACTTGATAAATAGGCACCTTTATGACCTCCAATGGCCGGGGCACTCACCACCTCCTATGACCCGGACTACAGAAACCGTTTCATCTCCTGCGCCGCTGATCAACAGAGGAAGTAGATAGCCATACCCGTTTACATGGTATGCCCGGCAGGAGCCGCCCCTGCCTAAGGACAAAACATGCCAAAAAAGAGCTGTGTCATACTCCAGAAGGTCACCTGAATGTTCCACACATTGCCAGAGCATCATATCGCACATAATGCAGCAATGACACAATAAACAATATCATGTATAAACCCCTCCTGTTCAATAATCCCCTTTCCAGGAATATTAACCCTTGATTCTTTTAAAAGATAGAAGGCGTCACACTGTTACCCTGTCTTCTGTGTTATCATTCTATAATAAAAATGAAACGATCTTACCAGAATCTACGCTGTGGAACAGGAACATAGCCCTTCCAGTGTGACAGGTTAGTAGCCTTGCTCCTGACATGGACTTGTGTGCAAAAAGCAGGCAGTGAAACTCGTCAACGCTGATTGCTTGTGGAGCTGTAAAAATGAGTCGGGATGGGTTCGCAGAAAGGGTTCCTTCGTTCTCCTGTGACGAAAGGCAAAGAATGACTGGGGGATGAGGGAGGTGGGGGAGGTATTTAAGCCTTTGGCTGGGGTGTCTGCCTCCTCCGGGTGGCCAGGTTCTTAATTCCCAACAGTAATGAATGAAGCAGTGGACTCTCCTCCCCCTTAGATGGAAATAATAAACTAAATTATCCAAAATAAAAGAAATTAAACCTAATCTAATACCCCTAAAATAAAACAAAAAAGCCACCCCAAAATAAAAAAACCTAATCTAACAATAAACTACTAAGAAAAATTGCCTTTTGTAGGGCATTGCTCTAAAGAAATCAGCTATTTTTTGCAAATAAATTACAAAGTCCCCCCTAACAATACAACTCCCCACCCACCCAAACCCCCCCCTAACAATACAACTCCCCACCCACCCAAACCCCCAAAATAATAATAAAAAAGACCTAACTAAAAAATAAACCTAAGCTACCGATTGCCCCTAAAGGGGCGTTTGTATGGACATTGCCCTTAAAAGGGCAATCAGCTCTTTTGCTGCCCATTAAAAAATAAAAAAAAACCCACCTCAAAAAACACTAACCCCAAAAAATTTACTCACCATTCCTGAAGTCCGAACATCCATTCTCTGCCAGACAGAGCAAAGTCTTCATCCAGGTGGATCCATCTTTATCCATCGTGAGGCGCGGAGCGGTCTTATGGCGGCAGCAGTCTTCGGCGACATGGAGGTCCTCTTCATGCGATCATCCGCCGCACACTGAAGATTGAATGCAAGGTACCCCTTTTATATTGGGGTACCTTGCAATTCTATTGGCTGAGATTTTCAAATCAGCCAATAAGATGAGAGCTATTGGCTGTTCAAATCAGTAGCTCTCATAAAAAAAGTGTATTTTAAATTACCATTTAATTTGCCACTCTTACTAGATCTAAAATTACATAGATAAATTGTACCACTAAAATATTAAATATTGTCATGTGGAAACATACGAGTGATAAATTAAAGGGACACTGAACCCATATTTTTTCTTTAATGATTCCGATACAGCATGCAATTTTAAGCAACTTTCTAATTTACTCCTATTATCAATTTTTCATCGTTCTCTTGCTATCTTTATTTCAAAAGCAGAAATGTAATGCATAGGAGCTGGCCCATTTTTGGTTGAGACCCTGGGCTATGTTTGCTTAATGGTGGGTAAATGTCAGCCTCCAATAAGCACGCACTATCTATAGTGCTGAACCAAAAATGGGCTGGCTACTAAGATTTACATTCATGATTTGTAAATAAAGATAGCAAGAGAATGATGAAAAATTGATAATAGGAGTAAATGAGAAAGTTGCTTACAATTGCATGCTCTATCTGAATAATGAACAAAAAGATTTGGGTTCAATGTCCCTTTAAAGAACAGAACAGCATCTGAATATGTATCTTTTTTAAATGTAAATGAAAACTATAGCAACTGTATCAGCTATGTTGTTTCCACCAATCTTTATTGGCTCATAGTTATTTCTTCTTTATGTCCATTGGCTGATAGTTATTTCTTCTTTAGGTTCATTGGCTGATATCACATGTATAATTCCTGCAATTTTCCTAAAACAGCTGCTTATACTCCCTAGGATTGCATTCCCACAGTCACATGCAACTTGTGAGCAGCATGCTCTGGTAACACCTTAATGCTCCCTGGCTCTATAAAAGAACAATTTGTTCTTTGTCTGACTTCAATTTCTACCAAGCCTAAGAGTGTCAGTTTATCTGTCAAACTTCAGAGCGTGAGCTCATCTGGCAAGGTAAAGTGCCAGCTCTTCTGCCAGACCTCAAAGTCTCAGTTCATCTCAGTCATGAGCATCAGTATTTCTGTCAAGCAACAAGCTATGGCCTAGATTACGAGTTGTGCGTTAGGGTTAAAAAGCAGCGTTAGCCGGTCCCAATGCTGCTTTTTAATGCCACGCTGGTATTACGAGTCTTGCAGGTACAGGTGTAGCGCTCACTTTTTTGGCCAGACTCGGAAATACCGCAAATCCACTGTGACAGACCCTTCTGTCAGGACTGAAGGAGTTAATTGTGTTTAGCTAAGAAACTAATTTCTAAAGACAGAGTTGCTGGCTCCAGCTATAATCTAATTAATGCTAAGCATTCTATTGTTTGATCACCTCCAGAGAGAAAACGCCTAAGTGATAAGAAGGGCCAAGAGTGTCTTGTGGTTGAAGTGTTTAAGTAATATAATTCTATTGTATCATGTCAAAGGGCTTGTTCCCTCCATGTAATGTACAACAGTCTTTCAACCCCCATCTGGGGGGAGGTGTCAAACCTGTATAAATACTAGGCATCTAGCCTTTAATAAATGTCATTCTGTTTTAAACCTGAAAACTGGCTTGGTTGTGAATTGCTGATTCCCTATGCAGGACATTGTTCATCTGGTATTAACCTTGGTATCCTGTTGGTACCGTAACAATTGGTGGCAAGCGACGGAATGAACCTTATCGCCCAGAAGAGCAACTACACAAGCCAGTAACCTCAGGAAGAGGGGGATTATTACAATACTGACTAAGATGGAAAAGAGAAAAGTAAATTTTGCAGCTTTTAAAAACTTCCTGGAAACAGAAGGAGAGATTGATGGGTACCTTGTGGATTTTGAGAGGCAATGTGCACTACACAAGGTACCCGCAGAGGACTGGGTCACGATATTATCTGGAAAATTATCCGGCCGGGCCAGAGAGGCTTTTCGGGCCATTCCAGATGAGGAAGTCAGGGATTATAATACGGTAAAAGAGGCTCTGCTCTCCAGGTATGCGGTTACACCGGAGGCATACCGGAGGCGGTTCAGAGACACTGTTAAATTAGCTGGAGATTCCTACCTTGAGTGGGCATGTAAGGTGCACCGCACAGCAGCTCACTGGATAGCGGGGTGCCAAGCCATATCTGGGGAAGAGGTGCTGCAGCTATTCCTGTTGGAACATTGCTTCGACAAGTTACCCGCAGGAGTTCGAGAGTGGGTTCGGGACCGTAAACCCTCCACCCTGCAGGAAGCGGCTCGCTTGGCAGATGAGTATACGGATGCCCGCAAACTGGACACTGCTACCACTAAGCCCCCTGCTAGAGTGGAGTACAGACCCCCAGTCACCCAAGCAGCTGCCAGTTACCAAACCCCGGCGCACCGCTATACCACACGGCCTCCGGCCACGAACTACCCTCAGAGAGCCCTGTTCAATTTGCGGGCCTACTCACAACCGATTCGATGCTTTGGATGTAAGCAACTAGGGCACAAAAGACCAGAGTGTCCCCTAAACGCAGCGAACCAAGCGCAGTCCTGGAGAAGACCTGCCGGCGGAATCCCACGTAATCCTCAGCCTGCGGCCCGCTACGTAGAGGCGCAAGAATGCTGGAGCATCCTACATGAGGCAGACCTTGTGCAAGCTGCCCACCGGAATAACCGGCAACTGGTTAAAGTGAATGGGAAGAAGGTCAGTGGTCTACGGGATACTGGTGCTACCATGACCTTGCTTCAAAAGAACTTGGTGTCTGAGAAACAGTACACTGGAGACACTGTGGCTGTGAGGGTAGCAAGGGGCGATGTGTTCAGCCTACCTGTTGCCAGGGTACATTTGGATTGGGGAGTGGGCGCTAGACCTGTGAATGTGGGGGTCAAGAAGGACTTACCTGCTGATGTTCTTCTTGGAAATGACTTGGCCTCCCTTGTTTCTGCCTACGCTCCTATGGGTCCCGCTGATGTTAACTCTGTGACTACCCGTGCCCAGATCCGTGCAGCAGAGACTGACCCACCTGCTGCTAAGCCCCAGGACGCTGAGCTCAGTAAATCTCTATCCGCTATTGATATGTGGAGGTCCCGTTACAATGCGCTGATGAAGGAGAAGAGGAGCGCAGAGGAAAAAGCACGTTTAGAACGTGAATCTCTGCTAGACAAGTTGCACCGACAGACTGCAGAAAACACCAGCTTGAGAGTGGGACATGAAACCTTAAAGACAAACTTAGCGACACTTGAGGAGAAGCTGACGCTGGCTCATAGTGAGGTGCAGCAACTCAAGGGCACCCTATGTCAGTATGAAGGGATTGTGGATACCTATAAAGAGCAGGTACAGAAAACTCGTAAAGAAGCTGATGGGATTTTGAAGGACTGTTTAGCCCTAGTCTGGGCACTGAGGAAGTTGAACCCTTCTTTGTATGGACAGGAATTCTCTCTCATAACGGGAATACAGATGGATTGTCCTGGCAAACTGACATGCCTACCACCTCCTAGTCCGGTCATCCCCAGGTTGACCCGCCAAAGGGTCAAGCCGGGTCTGCCGGAGTGTTCCACAACGGGGGAGATATGTGACAGACCCTTCTGTCAGGACTGAAGGAGTTAATTGTGTTTAGCTAAGAAACTAATTTCTAAAGACAGAGTTGCTGGCTCCAGCTATAATCTAATTAGTGCTAAGCATTCTATTGTTTGATCACCTCCAGAGAGAAAACGCCTAAGTGATAAGAAGGGCCAAGAGTGTCTTGTGGTTGAAGTGTTTAAGTAATATATTTCTATTGTATCATGTCAAAGGGCTTGTTCCCTCCATGTAATGTACAACAGTCTTTCAACCCCCATCTGGGGGGAGGTGTCAAACCTGTATAAATACTAGGCATCTAGCCTTTAATAAATGTCATTCTGTTTTAAACCTGAAAACTGGCTTGGTTGTGAATTGCTGATTCCCTATGCAGGACATTGTTCATCTGGTATTAACCTTGGTATCCTGTTGGTACCGTAACATCCACTTACGTCAATTGCATATCCTATATTTTCAATGGGACTTGCATAGCGCCGGTATTACGAGTCTGACAAAAAGTGAGCGGTAGACCCTCTCCTGTCAAGCCTGGTACCACATTTAAAAGTCAGTAGTTAAGAGTTTTACACTACAACGCCGTAGCATAAAACTCTTAACTAAAGTGCTAAAAAGTACACTAACACCCATAAACTACCTATTAACCCCTAAACCGAGGCCCCCCACATCGCAAACACTAAAATAAATATATTAACCCCTAAACCGCCGCACTCCCGCATCGCAAACACTAGTTAAATATTATTAACCCCTAATCTGCCATCCCTAACATCGCCACCACCTACCTACATTTATTAACCCATAATCTGCCGTCCCCAATGTTGCCACCACTATATTAAATATATTAACCTCTAAACCTAACTCTAACCCTAACCCCCCTAACAAATATAATTACAATAAATCTAAATACAATTACTACAATTAACTAAATAATTTCTATTTAAAACTAGCAGGCCCATTTATCAAAGGGCTTGCGGACCTGATCCGACACTGCGGATCAGGTCCGCAAGACCTCGCTAAATGCGGAGAGCAATACGCTCTCCGCATTTAACATTGCACCAGCAGCTCACAAGAGCTGCTGGTGCAACGCCGCCCCCTGCTGACTCGCGGCCAATCGGCCGCCAGCAGGGAGCTGTCAATCAACCCGATCGTATTCGATCGGGTTGATGTCTGGCGATTCCTGTCCGCCTGTTCAGAGCAGGCGGACAGGGTTATGGAGCAGCGGTCTTTAGACCGCTGCTTCATAAGTTGTGTTTCTGGCGAGTCTGAAGACTCGCCAGAAACACGGCCCTTCAAGCTCCATACGGAGCTTGATAAGTGGGCCTGTAAATATTTACCTATAAAATAAACCCTAAGCTAGCTACAATATAACTAATAGTTACATTATATCAAGCTTAGGGTTTATTTTTATTTTACAGGCATGTTTGTATTTATTTTAACTAGGTAGAATAGTTATTAAATAGTTATTAACTATTTAATAACTACCTAGTTAAAATAAAGACAAATTTACCTGTAAAATAAAACCTAACCTAAGTTATAATTACACCTAACACTACACTAAAATTAAATAAATTAACTAAATTAAATACAATTAATTACAATTAAATAAAATTATCTAAAATACGAAAAATAATAAAAAAATTACAAGATTTTTAAACTAATTACGCCTAATCTAATCCCCCTAACAAAATAAAAAAGCCCTACCCTACACTAAATTACAAATAGCCCTTAAAAGGGCCTTTTGCGGGGCATTGCCCCAAAGTAATCAGCTCTTTTACCTGAAAAAAAATTACAGTTCCCCCCAACATTAAAACCCACCACCCACACAACCAACCCTACTCTAAAACCCACCCAATCTCCCCTTAAAAAACCTAACACTAACCCCCTGAAGATCATCCTACCGGAAGACGTCTTCACCCAACCGGGCCAAAGTCCTCAACGAAGCCTGGAAAAGTCTTCATCCAAGCCGGGCTAAATGGTCCTCCAGACAGGCAGAAGTCTTCATCCATCCAGCGCGGAGCGGGTCCATCTTCAAGACATCCGACGAGGAGCATCCTCTTCTTTCCACGGCCGACAACTGAATGAAGGTTCCTTTAAATGACGTCATCCAAGATGGCATCCCTTCAATTCCGATTGGCTAATAGAATTCTATCAGCCAATCGGAATTAAGCTAGAAAAAATCCTATTGGCTGATGCAATCAGCCAATAGGATTGAATTTTAATCCTATTGGCTGATCCAATCAGCCAATAGGATTGAACTGGCATTCTATTGGCTGTTCCAATCAGCCAATAGAATGTCAGTTCAATCCTATAGGCTGATTGCATCAGCCAATAGGATTTTTCTACCTTAATTCCGATTGGCTGATAGAATTCTATCAGCCAATCGGAATTGAAGAGACTCCATCTTGGATGACATCATTTAAAGGAACCTTCATTCAGTCATCGGCCATGGAAAGAAGAAAATGCTCCACGTCAGATGTCTTGAAGATGGACCCGCTCTGCGCCGGATGGATGAAGATAGAAGATGCCGTCTGGATGAAGACTTCTGCCCATCTGGAGGACCACTTCTGCCCGGTTGGGTGAAGACGTCTCCCGGTAAGGTGATCTTCAAGGGGTTAGTGTTAGGTTTTTTTAAGGGGGTATTGGGTGGGTTTTAGAGTAGGGTTGGATGTGTGGGTGGTGGGTTTTAATGTTGGGGGGGATTGTAATTTTTTTTCAGGTAAAAGAGCTGATTACTTTGGGGCAATGCCCCGCAAAAGGCCTTTTAAAGGGCTATTTGTAATTTAGAGTACGGCAGGGCTTTTTTTTTATTTTGGGGAGCTTTTTTTATTTTGTTAGGGGGATTAGATTAGGTGTAATTAGTTTAAAAATCTTGTAATTTCTTTATTATTTTCTGTAATTTAGTGTTTGTTTTTTGTACTTTAGATCATTTTATTTAATTGTAATTAATTGTATATAATTTAGGTAATTAATTTAATTGTAGTGTAGTGTTAGGTGTAATTGTAACTTAGGTTAGGTTTTATTTTACAGGTAAATTTGTCTTTATTTTAACTAGGTAGTTATTAAATAGTTAATAACTATTTAATAACTATTACACCTAGTTAAAATAAATACAAAGTTGCCTGAAAAATAAAAATAAACCCTAAGATAGCTACAATGTAACTATTAGTTATATCGTAGCTATCTTAGGGTTAATTTTATAGGTATTTAGTATTAAATAGGAATTATTTAGTTAATTGTAGTAATTTTATTTAGATTTATTTAAATTATATTTAAGTTAGGGGGTGTTAAGGTTAGGGTTAGACTTAGGTTTAGGGGTTAATAACTTTATTATAGTGGCAGCGACATTGGGGGCGGCAGATTAGGGGTTAATAAATGTAGGTAGGTTGCGGCAACATTGGGGGCGGCAGAGTAGGGGTTAATAAATAAAATGTAGGTTTCGGCGATGTTGGGGGCGGCAGATTAGGGGTTCATAAGTATAATGTAGGTGACAGTGGTGTCCGGAGCGGCAGATTAGGGGTTAATAATATAATGCAGTTGTCGGAGATGTCGGGGGCAGCAGATTAGGGGTTAATAAGTGTAAGATTAGGGGTATTTTGACTCGGAGTTCATGTTAGGGTGTTAGGTGTAGACATAAATGTATTTTCCCCATAGGAATCAATGGGGTTGCGTTAGGAGCTTTACGCTGCTTTTTTGCAGGGTTTTTTTCAGCCGGCTCTCCCCCATTGATTCCTATGGGGAAATCGTGCACAAGCACGTTTTACAAGCTCACCACTAACGTAAGCAGCGCTGGTATTGAGGTGAGATGTGGAGCAAAATTTTGCTCTACGCTCACTTTTTTGCGGCTAACACTGGGTTTGTAAAAACCTGTAATACCAGCGGTGTCTGTAAGTGAGCGGTGAGCATAAACTGCTTGTTAGCACCGCACAGCCCCTAACGCAAAACTTGTAATCTAGGCGTATGTCTTTAACCTTATTTGTCAAATTCTTTCCTAGATGTTCTGGTTCAAGACAGAAATAAAGTTAAAGGGATATTGAAGTACAAAAATTACATGATTTATTACACCTTGTAATTTATGCACTACTCGCCTTGTGCTTAAACCCTGCAAATGGATTAAATACATAGACAAAGTCCCCAACAGCCGCAGAAAAATGATGGTGTTGATGGTTGTTTGTTCCACGCTGAGTAGTGCAAAAATGACATGCTCTAACAAGTGTTTATTTTTAACTCTTTGCTGTCCATTTTGTCAATTAATTATTGAGGCCTTTATTGTGCAGTTAGAGGTACAGTAAACAGCTTGTAATTAAAAGACATTGTTGTTGTGTTGCTATAGAATAACAGCAAAGTCTTAATGTTTTTTTTTTAAAAAAATATATATTTTTACCGCAATTATTTTTCAATAGCCAAATTATTTGCCTTATTTGGAGGAGCCAATCTGGGCTTTAGTCCACAGACAACTAGACAAGCCACTGTCATAAAGTTAGTATAAAGTGAATTGTTTTGCAGTTTTTATCAGTAAAAGGAATTAGGGACATATATGTTGCAAAGTTCGCCTTAATAAGTCAGCAGGTGCATTTTAAGGACCTAATGCAACTCCACCCAGGTCACACCCCTTTTCAACCACACCCATGACCTTCCCATCCATTAAATTTATTGCCACAAACATATTAAAATGTATCTTTACTGAAAGTGTCTGGGGAAAAAAGCTTGTTTTTAAAGTGATGGTAAACTTTATCGTTTATAGTAACAATATTTGTAATCAAAATGTAAAAAATGGGCATTGTCATTCACTAAATGCACTGTAAACGCTTAATTTTTAAAATAATTACCTTTTCATGTTTTTATATATTGCGCTGTTCCTCTGCCCGGAACAGATACTCTATTTCTGTCTTCACAGACTATTCAGGCTGTAGCCAATCGTATTGCACCCCCTTTGGCATCCAGCAAGTTAATAATAATAACTCCCCTGGTTTTGCTTGCGCATGATTGTCATAGGCGCCAAAGGGAGGGGGCGATACGATAGGCTGCAGCCTGAATCCTCAGTGAAGTCAGAAATAGAGTATCCGTTACGGACAAAGGAATGGCTCAATATATAAAAACATAAAAGGGTAATTATTAAAAAAAATTAAGTGTTTACAGTGCATTTCATGAATGGAAGTGACCATCTTTTACTTTATGATTACAAATATTGTTACTATAATCAATACAGTTTACCATCACTTTAAGTAATACTATTTGCATGTTGGTTTTCACCTGCATCAAACTCAGCATTTACACAGTAAACAAATGCAAAGATGATTTTTTACAGAAGTCAAAGTTAGGAAAATTCTTTAAACATCTTTATTGTATATGGACAACTTTTATATATACACACCAAGCACATCTGCATATTATTACCAACAATTTGCTGCTGATCTGCCTGACTGTCTGTGTGTGAATGTTTCGTTAATCATCAAACTGCTCTTCATGAATACTTTATAGGATAGGTCTCAATTGAAGAGCAGTCTGAAATGTTAATTAAAGAAAAAAGAGGTTACGTAAAGCTGCTGCAGCTCAGACGGGTATTTTTTTTTTCAACCACAGTAGAGCATGCTTTGCAGAATAATTATTCTATATTTAATAAGATAAAGAATTTATAAAATGGAAAAATATATTAAAAATCTATTTTTTTTAAAGCTATTTTTGTTAACTTTCAGTACATAAACTGGATATTTTTGATCTTACAATGAATACATTGATTTGTTACAATATAAACAAAATTGAATTTGAATGCACCTGCCCTGTATGTTTCCTGGATAACTCTATATATGTTCATTCACTCCCACATTTTGAACTTCTGTAAGAGGCTTAGATTTCTTTTCTTCCCTTGAGGAAATGAAGAACATTATTAATTTGTTAACAGATAAAAACTGCTTCAAACTGTAGGTACGTAATGGCTAGTTCTAATATAGTGCTGCCAGTTGTCCTCCAGAAATATACTGGACCTTCTGTAGATTACTGCAGTGTTTCTCAACTCCAGTCCTAAGGTCCCACTAAAAAGCCAGATTTTCATTATATCTTAACTAGAGCACAGGTTAAATAATCAGCTAATGGGTGAGAGCAGCTTAGTAACCATGGTTACTGATCAGCTGATTATTTCACCTGTGCTCTAGTTAAGATTTCATGAAAATCTGGCTTGTTAGGGGGTACTTGAGAACTGCAGTTGAGAAACAATGGGTTACTGGGTAAGAGGCGGCCTTCAAGGGCTTAGAACATAGCATTATAGGTAGACTCATATGCTAAGTTCTAAGCCCTTGAAGCTCACTCCCGTGGAGTGATTTGAGTCAGAACTGATTGGCTAAAATGCTAGTCTGTCAAAAGAACTGAGATAAGGGTACAGTCTGCAGAGGCTTAGATACAAGGTAATCACAGAGGTAAAAAGTGTATTAATGTAACTGTGTTGGATATGCAAAACTGGGGAGTGGGTAATAAAGGGATTTCCTATATTTGTAAACACTAACAATTCTGGTATAGACTAATGATGTCCTGTTCATAAACTGGTTTTCTTTATTTATTGTAAGAAAGCTGCATTCATAGGTATATGCAATTGTTTTACATATATATATATATATATATATATATATATATATATATATATATATATATATATATATATATATATAAACATTATCTTCTCTTTTATAACTATATGAGATGTGTTTTTTGAGAACTAGATTTCAAGATTTTAGTGTCTCTTACCAGACTAAAGTGCTCACTTTTTTCTTAAATATATATTTATATATTATGTGATACAACAGTAAAACCTTATGCTAATATACGTTAACCACATTCCCTATTTAGTTGTACAAAGTGTGTTGACCAATGATTTCCATAACTATGCTAAATATCTTTGCTGCAATGCATTGGTAAGCCAGCAGGTGGCAATACTATTGTGTTTCCCGCAATCACTTCTATCACTTTCCCTTACCCCACCCTTTTATAAAGGGAAAAACTGTACTTACTTCATTGGCTATTTTTGAAGGAAGTGGATATTTCTCATGCTCCCATGATTTCAGAGTGTGTTGGTGAACACAATACTGCATACTTCTCAAAACTGTCCCAATTCTGTTAATTGGAATGGAAAAAATGTACACCTGGGGGGGGGGATGAATGATAGTACCTGAGAAACAGGAGATCAGGAAGGAATTTTTACAGTACCATTTTTCATTAAATGAACTTAAAACCAGCAACCACATTTAAAACAATTTCTCATATATAATAGGTACTGAAATATTCATAGGAATTAAAGTGACAGTATACGTGATTTTCTTTGGCATTAACAGATTCATTGTAAAAATAAAGTCCCCATATTTCCATAGGGGGGAACGTTACAGTGATCAATCAAAATTACAATTGGCAGAACTGATCAAGCCAATTAAATAAAAAAAGCAGCTTACAGGGGGTGCCTGACACTAGGACCTGAGTGCCACTTGTTAAGGTAATAAAAAACTTCAAAACACTTGTTTGAAATACTTTCTTTGGACTAGATTACAAGTGTAGTGCTATTTAGCACTTTTCTGTTGAAAGCAAAATGTTTGCATGCAAGCAAATATATATCTGATAATTTGTTTGTAAACTATATATACCTAAATATATGTTACTGGTAAAGTCAGATATCCTAGGATTACCCGGGTAAAACGGATATGACCCAAGCGACTGTGAGTAAAGCCTGATTTACTGTAATTCCCCCATCTACAATATTTTTTTTGCCTCCGCCTGGGGGATTCAAGGAAGGTGCCCCGCCGATCCTCCGGCATCCACCCCAAGTGAACCTTGGGGAATAAAGTTTACAAGGGGGGTTTCGTCCCCCTTGAACCCCCCAGACGGAGGAAAAAAAGAAGATGGAGGAATTACAGTGCATCTATATATATATTTATGTTTGATGCAGTGACTCTATGAGCTTATGATCTTACATAGGGCTTTACCCACAGCCGATTGGGTAATGTCCGTTTTCCCGGGTAATCCTAGGATTACCCAATATCTTACATACACACACACATATATATATATGCACATATGTATTTATTGATAAAAATAAGAACATTTGAATGTGAAATATTTTTATTAAAGTGATGGTAAACTTAGCTGACTTCAAATTTGTATTCGTATGCAAAATAAAAAAATAAGTAGACTTTCATTCATGAAAATATGCAAACTGCTCGTTCTATTTAATTATTTAGTCTGAAATAGTTGAATTTTAATATACTTTCCTCCTTTCGTACCACGACCGCCATTGATTTATTCATCCCACGTTTTGACATACCAATGACAGCCCAGGCCAGTCGGCGACACATCAAACACGCCCTAAGTTAACAATGCGCATGCGCTAGCCATTGGATCGATGACTGACAGCACAATAACATGTAATTGGAATGAAATGCATGCGCATAGCTAAAGTTGAAGATTTACATTCCAGTACTATGACGTCGCAAGGGGTGGGTCTGCTCGCCTGTCTGGCTATAGCAAATAACAGGAAGTAATGACAGGGGCGGAGGAACGAGCGATAACGCTCTGTAAGTAAAACATTATTTTTTATAAAAAGCAATCAAATAAATAAGGAACAAACATAGCTATTTAGGTTAGACAGAACTGAGGATTAATAATATGTTTCCCAATTATTGAAAATTTACCATCACTTTAATTACTCTGTAAAACACAATACAAATTAAAATTGAATAAAAATTATTTTTCACGTTTTAAGGTATTTAAGTGGTAAGGGCTGAAAAAGTGTATGTGTGTGTATATGTGTATATATATATATATATATATATATATATATATATATATATACACATATATACACACATATATATATATATATATATATATATATATATATATATATATATATATATATATATATATATATCTATATATATATATATACAAAAAGAAAAAATATATAGAGAACCTTAGCCAGCATCATCTCATTAAATAAAAATTATACATAAACAGGGACTGAGTTCAAAGCAGAGACAACCAAGACACCATACAGAATCAAATACAGAAAAGTATAGCAAATTCACTTTTAAAGGGACACTGAACCCAAATTTTTTCTTTCGTGATTCAGATAGAGCATGCAATTTTAAGCAACTTTCTAATTTACTCCTATTATCAATTTTTCTTCGTTTTCTTGCTATCTTTATTTGAAAAATATGGCATCTAAGCTTTTTTGGGGGTTCAGCACTCTGGACAGCACTTTTTTATTGGTGGATGAATTTATCCACCAATAAGCAAGGACAACCCAGGTTGTTCACCAAAAATGGGCCGGCATCTAAACTTACATTCTTGCATTTAAAATAAAGATACCAAGAGAATGAATAACATTTGATAATAGGAGTAAATTAGAAAGTTGCTTAAAATAGCATGCTCTATCTGAATCATGAAAGAAAAAATTTGGGTACAGTGTCCCTTTAATGATCAATAAAACCTAATCTTCATACCCCTTAACAACTCACTAGTGGCCACTAGAAATAAACAAAAATCTAAGGAGATCTCATAATATCATGGCATGCAATGAAGATTGTGTAAAAAATACATAGAGATTTATCAAATATCTATATTTGATACATAGAGATTTATCAAATATATAGCACATAGGGTTGCCACCTTTCTTGAAAGAAAATACTGGCCATGCTAGTTAACATAAATTTGCATAAGTAATGAAACAGCATAACTCAAAAACTAAAGCTGATAGGACTGATTTTAAATGCTCATTTGTTTATAACTTGTATTTATCACATTCAGAAGACGTTTCATTTTGAAAGGGTCTTTCTTTCAATATTTATTAATTATTTTTTACATTGACATGAACCTTAAAAATACTGGTCGTGTCTGTAAAATACCGGCTGGGTGGCAACCCTTGTAGCACAGTGATTATATAATAGAATAGATGTGGGTCATCTGATATCATAACATGCTGTCAAGAGAGAACATCAAGAAACCTCGCCTAGAAGTACTTTGTTAGGGTATCCAGACCCCTGTCACAAAGTCCTCACTGAGGTATACGACTCACCCACTCTGCTGTGATGTCCCACGGCTTGCAGTCTTGGTACCTTTTCCGGCTAGTTCCTTATAGCACGGTCTCCTTCACTGAGGTATAATGTGAGAATATAATAACGCACTCTGCTGTGTAGTTCCCCTGCTTGGAGTTGTATAATACTAATGCTGGCTTGTTCGTTTACCTCAACAATCGCCTGCAAGGGACAAGTGCCTGGGGTACACAATTGTATTGTTACTTTTTTTTAATCAGCTTTTAGAGTTCAGATCAGAGGTTCTGCATCTAAATGTTCATCATTACATAAGTACACCTAATATTTACACCGTTACATTCGCCATTATTATTCACTAAATGCTGTTTGCCTAGCACAGTATTATCATTAAAGTTAGCTTTATAGAGTTATGCTTTATATCCATTGAGCATATGATAGTTATTGATACTGTATATTTGTTTTACCAAATAATTATCTCCACAACATGTCAAGCTGATATACGTTATAACTTTTCTAATTTTTCCAAATTAAAGCATATCGCAAAAATACTTCCATTTTGAAATGCGCTGCTGGCATGTCATCATGTCGTTTTTTTATATTATGTACATTTTATTATTCTTATGGTTTTGTTTTTCCAAACTTATAATTTGATAATTTGCTTAGTAATTTGATTCTTTCTCTTACTTCTCTTTTATAGGAGGAGAGATGATTAACTTCCCCTTAATCTTATCTCATTCCCTTGCCAATTTCCTGATTTCATAATAAACAAATGGAAACCTTTTTTTTTCTATTTCTCTCTTTATAGAATAATTTTATGCACCCTCATTTTTTTCTTTGTTGTCATTTCACTTTTTAACTTCAACACCTTCATTATTTAATTTATCTTCTTGTTCTTTCTAACCTACTTTGTTTTTTAACCAAATGGACAATAGTATCTTGAAATGTGGGAGGAATTGCCTCTCTATATAAACAAAAGCAATATTTAAGCCATAAACAAAGAATAGAGGACACCAAATAGTGTAGAATGTTCCAGACCACCAGAAGTGTCTTATGGACATAAATAGAACATACTTCCATGAGTCTTTACAGACAGTCTGTCCCCAGCTGAACTGAACTCTTGCACACTGCTGCACCAGAACAGAGTATAAGTAAGCTGCTAAAATTTGATCCTCAGAGCAGTAACATTAAAGGGACAGGAAACATAAAAAATAATGTTACATAATTCAGCACTATATGAAGAAAAATGTAACATTATCCTAGCGACACCTTTAAAAAAACTAAAGTGATGTGAAAGATTTAACACCCCCAAAGGTATACTTACCTTCTGCTCCTCGCCATCCGCTTATGATTTTTTTTTATCCTCAAAAGTGCCTCACGGATGCACTGTGTAATCACAGCACGCCCAATCACGGCTTTGAACTAAATGTAGCATGCTCATGCAGCTGTAGGCTGCTTTACCCATCGCGGGATCGTATATTTAGTTTAATGACGCGCTTTTGATAAAGAAAAAAACAGAATCAGAAGAGGCTGACGAGGAGCAGAAGGTAAGTATACCTTTGTGGAGTTAAATCTCTCACATCTCTTTCTTTTTTGATGGTGTTGCTAGTATAATGTAACATAATTCTGCATAGTGCAGAATTATCTAAAATTATTTTGTAAGTTTACCGTCCCTTTAAAGGGACATGAAATTCAAAATATTTCTTTCAAGATTCAGATAGAAAATATAATTTTAAACAACATCCCAATTCATTTCTATGGTCTAATTTGCTTAATTCTATTGGTATCCTTTGTTACAAAAAATAGCAATGCACATGGGTGAGCCAGTCACACGAGGCATCTATGTGCAGCCACCAATCAGCAGCTCCTGAGCCTATTTAGATATGCTTTTCAACAAAGGATAGCAAGACAATGAAGCAAAATAGATAATAGAAGTAAATTGGAAGTTATTTAAAATGATATGCTCTATCTGAATCATGAATAAATAATTTGGGTTTCATGTCCCATTAAAAACAGCTTGCTTTTTATAATTATTATTAGCATTATTATCATCAGTTATGCATCCGCATAAAAAACGCCACCCACCAATGAACATGCTATAAAAATGACACGCTCGATCACTGTTCCAAATAAATACAATAGAAAAATACTCAAAATAATGATAAACAAAATTAAGGAGCAGATGTATAAAAAGTACCTTTTGAGGACCTAACACTAGAAAAAAACATGTATTGTTTTTAAACCTGTAACCCTAATGCACATTCTGTGCTAGGTATTTTTAAATTGTATTTTATGTTTTTAGCTATAAATCCATTAAAAGAAGAGTTTCTGTGTCATGTGAGTCTTTCATATATAAAAACACAGTGATGCCAGGGCTGACATGTAAAGAAAGGAAGAACCCACCCACAGAAAAACCATGCATTTTCGGTAGAACAGCTCATGTGCAGACTGTGGGAAACCAGCACACTATGTACACTTACATGAAAACCAAAAGTTTTCTTTAATGATTCAGACAGAGCATACAATCTTAGACAACTTTCCTTGTTTCCAGTTTGCAATTATTGTTACATTTTCTGAATTCTATTGAGATCCTTTGCTGAAGCAGCAGCAATGCTCTATTGGAAGTAGCTTACTATTCTTATAGTGATTTAACACCAGAGTTGGTGCTCTCCTAAATACTATGGTCGCTTTATAAATACATTTTTTTTTTTAAAAAACAATCTTTTTTGAGAACTGGCCAATGTTCTGGAATGAAAGATTCAACTGTATATGCTACACTATAAATGTGGGTCACACAAAAACATTGGATGGTCAGATGTTGCCCTTGGGCTATAGTCCAATTGGTTCTAGCTCTACAGCCACATTATTTTTTATATGACACTAAAACTAGCATATGTGAAAAAAAGGTTTCATCCGTCAGCTTTTTCTTAAAAAATATTATTTTATTAGTGTAATCTTTAAAAGACATGAAACCTTTTTTTCACATATCTTCAAGTTCCAGTTATCCAGACGCTATACAGGGAGTGCAGAATTATTAGGCAAATGAGTATTTTGACCACATCATCCTCTTTATGCATGTTGTCTTACTCCAAGCTGTATAGGCTCGAAAACCTACTACCAATTAAGCATATTAGGTGATGTGCATTTCTGTAATGAGAAGGGGTGTGGTCTAATGACATCAACACCCTATATCAGGTGTGCATAATTATTAGGCAACTTCCTTTCCTTTGGCAAAATGGGTCAAAAGAAGGACTTGACAGGCTCAGAAAAGTCAAAAATAGTGAGATATCTTGCAGAGGGATGCAGCACTCTTAAAATTGCAAAGCTTCTGAAGGGTGATCATCGAACAATCAAGCGTTTCATTCAAAATAGTCAACAGGGCCGCAAGAAGCGTGTGGAAAAAACAAGGCGCAAAATAACTGCCCATGAACTGAGAAAAGTCAAGCGTGCAGCTGCCAAGATGCCACTTGCCACCAGTTTGGCCATATTTCAGAGCTGCAACATCACTGGAGTGCCCAAAAGCACAAGGTGTGCAATACTCAGAGACATGGCCAAGGTAAGAAAGGCTGAAAGACGACCACCATTGAACAAGACACACAAGCTGAAACGTCAAGACTGGGCCAAGAAATATCTCAAGACTGATTTTTCTAAGGTTTTATGGACTGATGAAATGAGAGTGAGTCTTGATGGGCCAGATGGATGGGCCCGTGGCTGGATTGGTAAAGGGCAGAGAGCTCCAGTCCGACTCAGACGCCAGCAAGGTTGAGGTGGAGTACTGGTTTGGGCTGTTATCATCAAAGATGAGCTTGTGGGGCCTTTTCGGGTTGAGGATGGAGTCAAGCTCAACTCCCAGTCCTACTGCCAGTTTCTGGAAGACACCTTCTTCAAGCAGTGGTACAGGAAGAAGTCTGCATCCTTCAAGAAAAACATGATTTTCATGCAGGACAATGCTCCATCACACGCGTCCAAGTACTCCACAGCGTGGCTGGCAAGAAAGGGTATAAAAGAAGAAAATCTAATGACATGGCCTCCTTGTTCACCTGATCTGAACCCCATTGAGAACCTGTGGTCCATCATCAAATGTGAGATTTACAAGGAGGGAAAACAGTACACCTCTCTGAACAGTGTCTGGGAGGCTGTGGTTGCTGCTGCACGCAATGTTGATGGTGAACAGATCAAAACACTGACAGAATCCATGGATGGCAGGCTTTTGAGTGTCCTTGCAAAGAAAGGTGGCTATATTGGTCACTGATTTGTTTTTGTTTTGTTTTTGAATGTCAGAAATGTATATTTGTGAATGTTGAGATGTTATATTGGTTTCACTGGTAAAAATAAATAATTGAAATGGGTATATATTTGTTTTTTGTTAAGTTGCCTAATAATTATGCACAGTAATAGTCACCTGCACACACAGATATCCCCCTAAAATAGCTATAACTAAAAACAAACTAAAAACTACTTCCAAAACTATTCAGCTTTGATATTAATGAGTTTTTTGGGTTCATTGAGAACATGGTTGTTGTTCAATAATAAAATGAATCCTCAAAAATACAACTTGCCTAATAATTCTGCACTCCCTGTATGTTGTTATAACGGGTAGGAGCAGATGTGGCGGTAAAGCAGACAAACCCTGTGAGCCGAATGCTGAGAGTGAAAGAGACAGAATCCCCACCTACAATATGGCACAAGATAAAGGCTAACCAAGTCATCTCGTTTGCAAGGGATTAGACTTTATTTTGGGATATCGATGTTTTCTATTATATAACATCAGAAAACCTGTATGAATCATCTATCAAATGTTACCCTATTCCCCTCATAATAACACTGCACGGGCACCTTTTCTATAAAGGACACTTACATTTTTTTTAAAATACTATTTTTATTGAGAACAAGAAAAAGGTTACAAGTACATGTGAACTTATACAATTCAAACGCATAGATATGGTAGTGACAAAAGTAATATTCATCTAATACATGTATGCCTTCAATAAGCAGTAAAACAACAATTTGAGTTAGATCTTAATCCATCTTTTCTTGTCCTCTTTTCCTCCTCCCCTATTTGGGGAACGTTATTTATTTAACTGAACTTTTAAACATCCAGTAATTAACTGTTACAACTTTATTTAGTAAATTCTCTGTTGGGTTCCTGGCATGACTTGTAATAGTCATAGTACCTGCTCTATGAAATAATAACAAAAAAAAAAAAAAAAGGGGGGAAAGAAGAGAAGAAGGGAAAGGGGAGAAAGCTGTAGTGGGTAGGATCCTGGAATCACCTAAAAATGTTTTTTATATGGTCATGTTTTCCCTCTCCCCTCCCCCACCGCCACGCGATTGGTACAAGAATCCCCACTCGCCTCTCAAGGATGCTGTCAGCATGTATTCAGTATGTGCAAAGGGGTTTAGGATTAGTCTCTGGGAGTCTAAGCTCAGCGATTCAATGTACCGTCGCCATTTGAGTATGAACTGTTTAAGTCTCCTATTAGTATCCAGTTTAGTGTCTAGCTGTTCAATGAGCAGCTGTTTGTGTATGCGATGTTTGAATGCGTTGAAGGTAGGGCCAGTATTCTCTGCCCAGATACCTAAAATGGTCTTTCTAGCAATTAAAATAATAGTATTCAGTAAGAGGGTATCTCTGAAACAAAGATTGCGCCATTCCAAGAAGCATATCTGTTCCACTTCTAGTTGGACCCTAAGCTTAATGGCACTCGTAATCCAAAAGGCAACCTTGCCCCAAAACTGTCTGACCTTTGGACATGTGTAAAAGAAGTGGAGGAAGTCTGGATTATTCAATTTGCACTTGCTACATTCATTCACTACCCCGGATCTCCACTTGGTCAATCTTTGAGGGATAATGTAATCCCTGTGTAGTAATCAAAACTGGGATTCTCTTAGAGACATGGATAAAGTCGCTTTCCGAGCACATATCACACTTTGCTGGATTAATTCCACGAGGTCCTCCCTCTCCACACTCCCGCTCCACTTATCAACCAACATGGTTAAGTTTTTAGATTCAATGGAGCTTAAAAGGGTTCTATACATTTCCGAAATGGAAAAGTTGCCTAATTTAAATGAGGACACCGTTCTGGCAAATGCATGTGGCTCCCAAAATTGTGGGTTTCCTCTTATCAGATGATCTACAAAGTGTCTCAATTGTAGGTATGCATAGAAGTGAGCTCGTGGTAGCCCGAATTGAGTCTGAAGATCAGTGAAAGCTTTAATGCACTTTCTAGAGAGGTCTAAAGCGTCTCCAACAGAGCCTAGCCCTCTGGAGGCCCACATGGCAAAAGGAGAGGAATCTGTTCCTGGGGGGAAGCTAGCGTTGTTTCGCAATGGAATCATTCTAGACGCCACACAGCATCGGCCAACATGTTTGAGGGCTAGTCGCCAGGCCCTTAATGTGTCTTTATAGAGGAAGCTATCTTTAAGCTGCGCGTGCGGGGCACTGGGGGGGGGTGAAGGGTAGGACCGAGAGATCAAGCCCTCCCAGGGCTTGTCTCTCTAATTCTGGAGAGTAGAAGTGCTTTGTTTGTAATTGCCAGTCAATCACAAGGTGGCCAAGTGATGCCCAGTTATACAACCTCAGATTGGGTAGGCCTAGCCCCCCTTCCGAAGGATGTGCATTTAGCTTCATAAGAGCTATTCTCGGCCTACCTCCCCTCCACAAGAATTTTGAAAGGGCCCGATTATACTCCGCCATGTCCCTCCTGCTAATAAGAAAAGGTAACATCAGCAGTGGGTATAGCAGCCGTGGCAGAATCACCATCTTAACTAGACTTATGCGCCCCGAGAGAGAGACTGGCAGGTTTCTCCATCCTTCCATCGTGGTCGCGGCATCCCGACACGCTCGCATGATATTGTCGCGATACAGAGCTTGACCACTGGGGGATAACTGAATACCCAAGTAGGTCAATGTAGGCTTAGCCTCTTGAAATGGGTAGGGGGACAGTTGAACTTTGTCCTTCCGTAGCCACAAAATTTCCGATTTGGTGTTGTTCACTTTGTAGCCTGAAAAAGACCCAAAAGTTTCAATTATTGCCAATATCTTCGGGATATGTTTAGCAGGATGCTCTACAAACAAGAGCATATCGTCCGCATACAATGCGAGGTGTAGTCTCTCCTGGCCTAATAGAATGCCCGGATATGCCGAGCGTAGCTTTACGGCTAGTGGCTCTAAGGCCATGTTAAAGAGGAGGGGGGATAATGGGCATCCCTGGCGCGTGCCTCTTTGCAGTGAGATGCGTGGGGAGAACAAGCCGTTGGCCATAATGTGGATCCAAGGGGATGTATAGATATTTCTGACATAGGTAAGGAATGAACCCGCAAAGCCAAAGCGCCGCAATGTATCTATAAGATGGCTCCATTCCACTTTATCGAAGGCCTTCTCTGCATCCAGGGATAGCAGGAAGGCCTCCGAGTTCCCCCTCACCTCCGAGGCATCTGGACTCGTTTCGAAATGCGCAATAGTGTGTAACACCCTCCGCACATTCGTCACTGAAGTTCTATGACACATAAATCCGGTTTGGTCCGGATGAATAATGTCTGTCAGGATTACTTTTAATCTATCGGCCAAGATTTTCATAAGTATCTTGTAATCCGAATTGAGAAGGGAGATGGGGCGGTATGATTCAGGGAGACCAGGGTCTTTCCCTGGTTTCAAGATCAGCGATACATGTGCCATCGAGAATGTCTTGGAGGGAGCAATCATGTCCTTATAATACTGGTTATAGAGCTTAGTTAAAGTAGGGGTAATTTGGGGCTTCAACATTTTGAAGAATTCAATGTGTAGGCCATCGGGACCCGCTGCTTTTCCATTGGACATGGAAGAGATTGTTTTTTGAATCTCTTCTGGGGATATCGGGGAGTTTAGAGCCTCAAGTTGTTCCTCTCTGAGCTGAGGAAGCTCCAGATCTTTCCAAAAGTCTGACACACTCTCCTGAGCAGTTTCCTTTTGGCTAGTGAACAGGTTAGAGTAGTAGAGTGCCAGAGCCTCCACAATGGTCTCCGGCGTCTTGTATGTTTTGTTACAGTACTTAATGGCCGCTATGGGCTTACGGGCTGTCTGTTTATTTATCAGTAAGGCCAGCAGTCTGCCAGACCTGTCTCCTTCTCTGAAGTACTTAGCACTGGTTCGAAGGAGTTGCCCTATCGCTTGATGGTTAAGGAACACATCCAATTCGCTCTTACTGGCAAGGTACCTATCCTTAGAGGTCTGGCACGGTTTGCCACAGTAGGCTTGGTAGGATTCCGTGAGGGCCAGTTGTAGTGCTTGTAATTTGGCCTGGGCTTTTTTCCATAAAGCGGCCACATAAGAGATGATATCTCCGGTCAGGACCGCTTTCGCAGTATTCCAGAATAATTCTGGATTGTCCCGATGGGCTTGATTATCCGTGTAGAAGTCATTCCAGGCATGTGTTAAGTGTTTCAGAAAAGCATCCGAGGTGTACAAGAAGCCTGGGAATCGCAAAGTCTGCTTATTGGCAGTCACTGCTCCCAAAGAGATCACAAGTTCTACTGGTGCGTGGTCGGAGACCACTACCGGATGTATCTTGGCCCTGTTAACCCTTGGGACTATATTAGAAGAAATCATGAACAGGTCTATCCGCGACACCGTAGGCGACGCTCTGGAGATACAAGTGAAGTCCTTGCTTTCTGCGTTCCGCAACCTCCACACATCTACCAACTGTAAGGAGTTCGACAACCTAGAAAAAGTCTTCATTTCGAAGGCACCAGAATCCCTAGGCTGTCCGCCTCCCGCCACTCGCTCTGGATCTCGCCACCTGTCACACACAGGGTTTGGTGCTAGGTTGAAATCTCCCCCTAGTATGATATCTAGACCAAGATAAGGGGACAGTGTCTGAATGAGCCTGGTCCAAAAAGCTGTGGATTTACAGTTCGGGGCATATATGTTACAGATTACCAGGATCTTTTGATTTATTCTAACTTTAACTATTAGAAAGCGTCCCTCAGTGTCTTTGTGAGTGTTTAAAATCTCAATATTCCCCCTTTTCCCAAATAGGATGGCTATGCCTCTGCTCGAATTGGTGTATGAGACATGTTCCACCGTTCCCACCCAGTCCCGTCTGAGTTTTCCGTGTTCCTCCTCTGAGAGGTGAGTCTCCTGCACTAGGGCAATGTCGGTCCCCAGCCGTCTCAGGTGCGCCAATATGGTGCTTCTCTTAGCAGGTGAATTAATCCCCCCCACGTTCCATGTCACTAATCTTACAGTCATTTAAGTAACTTTATGTGGTAGCCACCCAAGCCAGTCCCTTGTTGGAGAGAAGCGGGGAGGGGCAAGAAGAGCAGTAAGCGGAGAGTGGAGGTAGAAGGCGTAAAAAGGGCAGGAAGAACAAGAAGGAGTAGGAGAAGAGAGGGAGGAGAGAGAAAGGGAGAGAGAGGAGAAGGGAGAGAGAGAAGAAGAAAAAAAAAAAAAAAAAACCCAATTTGATATTATACTGATAGACTGAGTACTCTAGAATGGGGAGGTCTTTTATTTCATCAGAGTTGTCACAAGTATTTAAGCTAACGATGTCCGGGGGCGCCACTCCCAGGAGCAGAGTCTGTGTCCCATTCTTTAGAGAGATCATTAAGTATACAATATCAGAGAATTGGCAAAATAAACAGATCCAGGAGAGCGTACAAGCACATCTAAACAATCTTAGTACTATAACAGAGTTGTTAATTCGGTACCTGTGGACCCAACAATCAGTTGACATGATCTGCCTGTCATATTGTAACATTATTACCATAGAAACGAAAATGAGATACCTTATGATATGGGATTTCTTATCCATCTTAACATTGCTTTGAGTGTTGGAGCAACAGTAACCCCCCTGCTCCAGTCCTGGTGTCCGGAATACTGTCTCATACCTTAGAGCAATATACCTCAAGAGTAAGAACATTATCAACATATACATTAAGCTAGGTTCACAGATAAACATAACAAGAAAACATTTTATGCAAAAAACAAACATTATAACCTGTTATTGGGCCTAAATGGCAATTACCCTGTAAATGAAAACCTAGACCTACTCAAGGTCAGTGATTTAAACCCTATCAACCCGGGTCTGAGTGAGATGGGCCAGAAGGGCTATTCCCTCTTCTACTTTGTTCCCTTCCCAGGTAGTCTGTAACCTCCCGTGGGGAGTCAAAGAATCTAGGGCCCGAGGGAGTTAGCAGTTTAAGTCTGGCAGGGTACAGAAGGTAAACCTGCCTACCCTCTGCATTAAGTCGCGAGCAAAGCGGGGAGAATTCTTTACGCTTCCTCATTAATTCTGAGGAGTAATCCTGGAAAATGAGCAATTTAGAACCTTCAAATATTATGGGTGACATTTTCCTATAAGCACGCAGCAATTCTACCTTCAATTGAAAATGTAATAACTTGACCATCACCTGTCTGGGCTGCGCGTTGTCCCTCTCCTGCTGTCTATCAGGCCCCACCCGATGTGCCCTTTCCACACTGCCTTTGAAAATGTTGGGGATGAGTTTAAGCACCAAGGGCAGGGTGTTTTCTATAAAGTGAATAAGGTCTCTAGGTTTAACGCTCTCAGGAATCCCTAGTATGCGCAAGTTGTTACGGCGGGATCTATTTTCCAAATCCTCCAACCTCTGGTGTAAAACAATGTTCTCCTTCACTAGCACATCAATTTGGGTACCATGAGTAACTGCAGTGTCCTTAAGCCCTGACACTCTGTTCTCTATCTCAGTAAAGCGGACTGAAAACTGTTTCATCTCCCCTGTTAAATGATCTAAGCCTTTCTGTAAGCTATCAATTCTTGGGAGAAAGATGGAGGAAAGCTGCTGCACCACAATATGCGTATCGTGAGGTAGCCCATTAAAGTCCTGCACAGCAGAGGGCATATCCTGTGTGTGGTCAGCAGCCCCCCTGTTCTTTCCTGAGGACTTATTTTTCCCTGACATTTTGCCCCCAGTCAAAAATCTATCCATGCAGGGGTACAGTCTCTACTAGAGGTAGTGTCCCACCACCCCCCTCCCCTTCAGAGGTACAAGCAAAGCAGTAAAAAGAGCCTATGAAATACAGCACAACACTAATTATTTTTTGAATCAACTGACACAGTAGTTTAGCACAGGCTATACAGAGTCTTAGTTGTATGAACCTCCTTGCATGCAATCACAAAAAGTTCAGGCAAGAAACAAACATGCACAAGAGAGTCTGTCTTCTTTTTTTTCTTTCTCCCCTTTCCCTTACTTTTTTGGGTGGATCAGCCAAGGGGAATCCCTGTTGCTTGTAGAAAGTCTCTACTATTTCGTATCAAGGGGGTTAATAATAAAAGAGGCCTATAAGGTGGGTAGAGCCACTAGTGATGCAAAAAGTTCTCTGCAGATTGAGCCGTTTGTGGCCTAAGCTGTGTTTCCCCCAATGTTCTTACAGCTTCTGGGCTTTATTATATCGCTGTCCAGGCCACATTGTTAACTACCAGGGTTAGTGTCAGGGCTCTTGTGAATAGTGTGTTCCTGTGTCTAGTGTATGACAGGAGTCTGTCCCACTCCGTGAGGCTTCTTCAAGTGTAAATGTGCAGGGTTGTAAAGTTACCTTTTAGCCGGTCACAGGTTACGTGCTGTGGGTACTTTGGTGCACGGGTGGTCTTGCTCTTTGGCGATCCGTTGCAAGGTGCTAGGCGGCTGCGCTTTGAGGAGAGTTGGGCCAGCGCTCTTTTCTAAGCGGCCAGCAACCGCGTGGT
Source organism: Bombina bombina (assembly GCF_027579735.1). Classification (NCBI taxonomy): domain Eukaryota; kingdom Metazoa; phylum Chordata; class Amphibia; order Anura; family Bombinatoridae; genus Bombina; species Bombina bombina. Next base: position 804,694,404 of record NC_069499.1, on the reverse strand, counting down.
TCCGGGTCCGGTCTTTCTCTGCGGTTTGCGGGGATCAATATGGCGTCTTTTCGCGCCGTTTGTTGGAGGCCTCAGCGGTCACCGCAGTTGCTAAAGGTAGGTTTACCTCAGTTTGGCACCCTCCGCTAGTTGTTTCCTCATTACCGGCAATATTGGGTGGATTGTTCCGGGCCCGGTGCTGTGACCTAGTGTGTTTCAGGCAGAGGTCTCACCCTTGTAGTCTCCCCAACTAGGTGGGGGTAGTAACCGGGTCCCCTGTAGCAGCAGCCGGGTGTCAGATGCAGTCCGGTACGTTGCGGTTTCACTCTCACACTTAGGATGGCGCACTTACATGTGCTATCTTTCAACGGTGGGGGCGAGATGTCTGTCGCCAGTGCTTTGAGTGCCGAACACCATATGTGTTAAGGCTATGATGCACTTGTGGGTAGCCAGGAGCAGGAATCAGCAATCCGAAAGGGGTTAAATCCCAGCTTAAAAGCTTTTTAAGTTTGTGATAGCTCCGGAGCTCCGGAGCTCTTCACTACAGCTGCCTATCCCTTGGCCCGCCCACCGGACAAGTCCAGGACACTTACATTTATTATAAGTACTGGGGCATCTCCCTATATTTTTATACTAAAACTAGCATTACAGATAATAACATCACCAATACTATTATTATCACTATTATCTATTAGATAATAGAAGTAAATTGGAATGTTGTTAAAAATTGTATTCTCTTTCTGAATCATGAAAGGACATTTTTGCATTAAGTGCCCCTTTAAAGATTCAAGTCCATGCAAAAGTAAGCCATGATGGCTATTTAATATACTATTGAAAATGACTTTTTAAGTGTGTTTTTATTACTTAAAGGGTTAGAAATCTTTACTTTGCAGCATTCTAAAAAATACACAACCACTTAGTTAAGGTTCCATAGATAAAAAATTATTAAAGCTTACCTTAAAATGAAGCTTTAATGTTTAAGAAAATTATACAACAGTTTCCCTGTAAACAACCGTAACGGCCGCCCATAGATGTAGGCTGGAGTAAGATAATGCATTCCCTCCCTTCCTCCAATGGCGCTGCAGCACTAAACAGCTAATTACAATATTTAAATGAATGCCTCTCCTCAATCTCGGCATGCGCAATCTAATGTGTGGGCACTCGCAGGCACAATACATTCTTAATCGCCGATCAAGCAACTCTTCAACGGCATCCGGCAAGATGGTAATGACACAGCGGCTGAAACACTAAGAGAAATCCGATATGCGGATGCATTGAAATAAGTTTGTGTAAATGCGCATGCGTGATGCCATATTAGTTCTACCTAGGTAGAACTTGTTAATTCGGCAGCATAATGACTGAAAATAAGGGTTTGGCAGCATATATAATTTCAATTGCAATTTGTATGTAAATTGTATGTAAATTTAAAAAAATGGCTAATAGGTGTTATTTGTTGATTTAAACAGCTAGATGATGTTTCAAACAATGGGGATTTTTTTTGGGGTTAACTATCCCTTTAATAATAATATCAATGTTTTAAATGTGCACTTAACAATGTTATAGTTAAGGAGGTCACCTTGACTAAAAAATCTAGACCAGATGTCTTTTCCATCAAACTGTATAAAATTGTGCTGTCCTTTATAGCTTCACTTCCAAATCACCACTTCCTCCCTGTCTGTGTTAAGTTCTTTCCTATGCCTAGAAAACGATTTGGTCTTGACAAGAACATATATCAACCACCATTTTAAATAGTCACTGATTATATAACTGTGTTAAAGTCACTAATGGATTTTGGTTCATCTAGTACACTAGCACACTATCAGTTCTGTAAATCACCTTCCTGTTGGCTGTAATGTTTGTGTTATAAACTTCAAAACCATGCAACCCCATTATAGTTTTCCTCAACTCCCTATTGGCTGTTTTCCTTACTCTACATCCTCCTGCCTCCATCTCAAACTAGCTGCCATGTTTAACTACTACAATGCAACCCCATTATAGTTTTCCTCAACTCCCTATTGGCTGTTTTCCTTACTCTACATCCTCCTGCCTCCATCTCAAACTAGCTGCCATGTTCAACTACTCCACTGACAGGTATACATAACAACATAATGAAATGAGACAATAAGACAAATCTTACAGTGACAGTGCTATAATGACACTTAATAGAAACAAACATTGATTCAACTATTGAAAATCAGCTTACAAAGGATTCATTGCAATTAAGAAGGTCACCAATACAGAAGAAGCAGTAAAACAGTTGTAATAGGTTTTGCTCAACCAATCAAGTGAGATACTCATCCCAAAAGGTAAAGGAAAAAAAACATTCAGTTTTTTTTTTTTAATCAAGAGACGTCATAGCTGTCATTAAGTAAACAACCATCCTACAGTTCAGCTATTACCATAGGGAACAGCTCTAACAAAGTATGGTTCCTAGCGAGGGCCAAAATCACCTAAGATGCATGCCATGCACCTACACTCCACTCACCCCATATCTATGCGACCCATCTGCATCTGTAAATATATGCACTTTGGCTTGACAGTGGATCTGTATTCCACTTGAACAATCTATTAAATTGAAGTAAAAATTTCTCCCAAATTGTATGCTCTTTTACCATGTTACCTATACTGGAAGCTGGGAATTCCTGCAAAAACCCCCAACATATCAGGATTACCACAATCAGCAGGCAGTGGAGCCGTAGGCATGGCCCTATCTTTTCCACTCTGCTCACCTACCCAAATCTGCTAAGCGTTATATTAGACTGATCCCAAAAACACAACATGTAGAAGGTCCTGCCATGGGAGAAGAAGACTTGTGCTGCTTCTGTAGGCCTCAAGTTTGCTGTACCAGGCTGCAGTGCAAAACACATTGCATCCCAGAACCGCATTAACTGTGTGCAGATGCTGAGCCCCAGAACCCAAAAAGACATCAACATCTTAAGTGGGCAAGCTGCAAGCCTTGAGGCCTACTCCCTATTGTCTGTGAATTTTGTTGACTCCTAATTGGTTATCCCGTAAAACCTGGAGCTGCCACTTCCCCCTGTTCACAAGACTAAATACTTACCATCAGCTGCTGAAAAGATCACACTTGCATACGTTCCCCCGAAGACTTACCACTCTCTGGGACTGACCTCATTGTATGGCCCTCAGTATAACCACTGAAAACTCTAAACAATGTCAGAGGATCTTCCCAACGCAATTGCAAAGCCTACAAAAGTTTCTGGAAGAGCTAGAGCTACGGCTGTATCAGGACATCTTCTTGTCATGACTACCAATAGAGCCGCATAGAACTACCACGGTTACCAAATCCCCCACTGAACTCACAAAGGGACTGCAAGGACCCAATGAACACTGATGTCAGGGAATGAAGCAGAAACACTACCATCTTATCGCCACTGGAGGAAGTTCCTGGAGGACTCCCATAGAACAAGATAACAGCATGCTGCTCAGGATGCCCAAAGATAATTAAATGATCATCAAGGATGGGAAGGCTCTCCTGTGCGAGCACTAACCCCAGCATGGCCTGAGTACTCCTGGACAACCAATGCAGAGGAAATAGGCCCTACAACAGCGCCAAAGCCCTGATCTCCACTAGAACTAGCACTATATTCTTCTAAATCCACCACAGTATTTCTTTACAGCTTTCTGCATGTTGATATTTTGCTCCACTAATATTATATTCCCTCATAAAGAATATTTTGACAACTTTAAGATGAGTTATTTGTTCAGTCGGACAGAACTACATCAAAATGGCATAATAAGAATTGTTAGTGTACCTCTCTGACTTTTTCTGCTAGGATATATACTTAATTTAAAAAAATAATGTTGAATGGCTCAGTTAACTTTTAATGAAATAGTAAACTCACAGATATCTAACACTGCCATTCATTAATTGCTTGACAGTCTGTACTATATCATTTTTATATACATGTCTGCATTTTATCCCTCACAGTAAATCCTAATGCTCACAGTGGATAAAAGGCACAATAAGTACAAGGGTTAAACAAACTGTTATAAAGTATTAATAACTGGGAACTTCCGTTTAGAAAATATCATCTAAAGAAAATGGACTCAAAGTGACACAAAGTGACCCCTAGTGGCCTAATTTTATCATACTACAGCCTGATTAAAATTAATTTCTATGGCTTCTATTCTATAACATTGTATGTTGGAAAACTTTGGCTTCATTCTCTAAATTATTCCAATCCATCTGAATAGATGATCTGACACATGAAGAAAAAAAAACCCCTGGGCTTTTCCACACCTTTAAAGATTCAGTCCATGTAAAAGTAAGCCATGATGGTTATTTGATATAGTATTGAAAATTACTTTCAAGAGTGTTTTGTATTACTTAACTAATAATATGAATATTTTAAATGTGCAATTAACAATTTCAAAGATCCAAAGCTTTAATCGGAATAACAAATTAACATGATGAAGATTGTATTTTAGTTATGCACACGTTTCATAGTATAAAAGTATGAATTGATCTATATTTTTAACGTCTCTCTAAACTAGAAAACAAGCTTGACTACTTCAGTTCAAGACACAGAACCACCAATTATTCATACACACCTCAAAGCAGAAGACAACATTACATTTGAACCGATCCTGCAAGCTAAGATATGATGTTTGATACAGGTCTAAATGGGTTATCAAGAGGTTAAGACTATTAAAGGGACAGTGTACTCAAAAATAAACTTTCATGATTCAGATAGGGTATGTAATTTTAAACAACTTTCCAATGTACTTTTATCATCAATTTTGCTTTGTTCTATTGTTATTCTTAGTTGGAAGCTAAACCTAGGTAGGCTCATATGCTAATTTCACAACTAGAGGGCATTAGTCAATGGGTGCCATATAGATAACATTGTTCTCATGCCTGTGGAGTAACCTAGGAGTTAGCACTGATTGGCTAAAATGCAAGTCTGTCAAAAGAATTTAAATAAGGGGGCAGTCTGCAGAGGCTTATATACCAGGTATCACAGAGGTAAAAAGTGTATTGACATAACTGTGTTGGTTATGCAAAACTGGGGAATGGGTAATAAAGGGATTATCTATCATTTTAAACAATAAAAATTCTGGTGTAGACTGTCCCTTTAAATTGAAAATTAAATAAGAATTAAAAAGTTAAAAAAAATTCTAAAGGTGTTTTCTGATTCAGTGAGTTAAAGGGACAGTCAAGACCAATGATTCAGATAGTACATGTAATTGTAAACAACTTTCCAATTTACTTTTATCATCAATTTTACTTTGTTCTCTTGGTATTCTTAGTTGAAAGCTAAACCTAGGAGGTTCATATGCTAATTTCTTAGACCTCAAAGGCCGCTTCTAATCTGAAAGCATTTTGACACATGCACGTGATGTTACCTAGGAGTGAGCACTGATTGGCTAAAATGCAATTCTGTCAAAAGAACTAAAATAAGGGGGCAGTTTGCAGAGGCTTAGATACAAGGTAATTACAGAGGTAAAATGTGTATTATTATAACTATGTTGGTTTTGCAAAACTGGGGAATGGGTAATAAAGGGATTATCTATCTTTTGAAACAACAAAAATTCTGGTGTTGACTGTCCCTTTAAGGCTGACAGAATTTATCATTGCAAAGCTGGAATAGCATCTCACAAACCTTCAAAAAGCCGTTAGACAATTTGCACGTGTGTCAATCAAGAATAATGTTTCTACGTTTCTTATCAGAACTGTTTACCTTGTGTAATTATTAACAACCTGCATTGACTAAACAGTCCTCTCTTACTCATTTAGTTTATGTATAGTTGCCGTATGGTTATTGCTATTCTTGGTTACTGCTGCGCTAATTACAAATAGCATTATTTTAGGATTTCTTCTCGTGCACCTAGACCATAACACAACTTATAAATTGGCATTCAGTTTATTATATTATGACTAATTTCACAAAAAAAAAGCCAGGTCCACACCACATTTGTCCTAAACATTATCAACTACACTCTATTAAAGACATGACCAGGAACTCAACCAAGACCTACAACCCCAGCAAGTAATTCTGGTCATGTTTCTGAGACTCTGAATTGCATGATTATTTATCCTTGATTTCCATAAACTTTGGAGAGCCTTGTTTTCTTGTGGGAAACACACAATAATTTTGAGAAGAAAAAATGTGATGGCACAAGCTTGCTAATCTATTCCCTCTCTCTCTCTCGAGAAAACCAGGTGAATCAAGGCATCACTACAGTTTATGACTGAGTGTGGACCTTTTGCTCAGTGGGAAACAACCTCAGGGTAAGAGCATTATGAAAGCAAGATCTAGAGCACATCTATATTAGATTGTGGGCAACTTAACCCCTTAGTGACCACAGCCCTTATTGAATTATTGTACCAATTGGGACCAGGGCTATTTTTACATTTCTGCAGTGTTCGAGTTTAGCTGTAATTTTCCTCTTACTCATTTACTGTACCCACACATATTGTATACCGTTTTTCTCGCCATTAAATGGACTTTCTAAAGATACCATTATTTTCATCACAACACACTTTTCTAACTTTGACCCCCAAAATCTTTTACACATCTACAACCACCAAAAAACACCCATGTTAAATAGTTTCTTAATTTTGTCCTGAGTTTAAAATACCCAATGTTTACATGTTCTTTGCTTTTTGCAAGTTATAGGGCAATAAGTACAAGTAGCACTTTGCTATTTCCAAACCACTTTTTTTTTCAAAATTAGCCCTAGTTACATTGGGACACTGATATATTTCAGGAATCCCTGAATATCCCTTGACATGTATATATATTTTTTAGTAGACAACCCAAAGTATTGATCTAGGCCCATTTTGGTATAATTAATGTCACCACTTCACCGCCAAATGCAATCAAATAAAGAAAAACGTTAACTTTTTCACAAACGTTAGGTTTTTACTGAAATTTTTTACAGCTTGTGCAATTATGGCACAAATGGTTGTAAATGCTTCTCTGGGATCCCCTTTGTTCAGAAATAGCAGACATATATGGCTTTGGCTACATACAAAGAGAGAAGCGCTCTACCAGGAACGAACATATATGGCTTTGGCATTGCTTTTTGGTAATTAGAAGGCCGCTAAATGCCGCTGCGCACCACACTTGTATTATGCCTTGCAGTGAAGGGGTTGATTAGGTAGCTTGTAGGGTTAATTTTAGTTTTAGTGTAGAGATCAGCATCCCACCTGACACATCCCACCCCCTGATCCCTCCCTGACCCCTCTCAAACAGTTCTCTTCCCTCCCCCACCCCCCAAAGGTCACCTCCATCTTAAGTACTGGCCGAAAGTCTGCCAGTATAAAAATAAAAGTTTTTTTTTAAATATATTCTGCAATGTTAGGTACTGGCAGCTGTCAGTTTCTTATGTTTTTTAAAAAAATTAAAAAATTAATAAATAAAGTTTTCCGTAATGTAGCCACCCCCCTCATTCCCCTACCCTACCTTTCCTGAGACATATATACACTATCTCCCTCCTTTCCACTCACTATATACTTGTAGCGTGGCTGTAGTGGTCCCGCCCCCTCACGCTCCCTTCCGCCCACTCACTTTTACCTCAACATTTCTTCAGCTCACCAGAGTAAGTGCTGTAAAGCTACAAGTTTAAAACAAAAACAAAATAATAGCCAATCAGCAGTTCTAAGTTAATGTTTTGCCTTTGCTGTTATCTCATGAGATTTCACTGAAATCTCATGAGATTTCATAGGAAAATAACATGACTGTGTCTACACATGACAGATGCTCACTCCCTAGCCTGTCCTGGGACAAGCATCCTGACTGGCTGCTTAAAGTCTCGTTACAGAAATTTGAGGTAAATATCTTCCTTTTTTATATAGAGATGTTCAGGTGATATTTTCTAGTCAGCTTTTTACAGCTATGCTGCAGCAATTTCAAGTGCTTCAACATTTGGGTATCATGGCCCTTTAACCATTCCAGCTCGGCTCCCCAGCAGGACTTTAGCTAGGTAGGGATTTTAGCTTTGTGGGAGGTAATGGGGCATGTTACCTGAAAGCAATGCAGCATATCTGTAAAAAGCTGACTAGAAAATATCATAAGAACATTTATGCCCCTTTAAGCACACAGTTAGCAAAGACACTAATATAAAATAATAAGCTTTTAAGAATTAGAAAATGTTTGTTTTTTAAATTACAATGTTCCTTTGATATTCTAATGAAAAGGTACAAAGTATCAATGTAACACTTAAAATATATTGTGAATGAGGTTGGTATCATTAGCAAATTTCTTTTTTGACTTTGCTACATCATTGTGTCTGCTATATGAAGATTTTGCCTAACATTTTACATGAATGTATTCGGAGTCATTGACTTTTGATTGCTGTTGTTAAAAGTTGTGTTTGGTGAAGTTCAGCATCATATAAAGCTACTAAATCTCACACTCCTAATTAGCGTTGCCCTTTTAAGTGTTTCATTGTTGATCACAGTTCTAATTGGCATTGCTGCTTTAAGTGTTACAGCATTTGCTTACTGGGTGGGACTGTCCTGAAATGGTTCCCTAAGCGCTTCCTTCCCTGCATTCTTATGACTTTGCTGTTTATCCCTTAGTGATATGCTGTGTTAGGATGAGTTGTGTAGATGGGCAGGCAATTCTCAAACACCAGGAAACTGAACTGCTGTAATATTGGCTGCGGCTCTCAGTTTAGAATCAGTTGTGATTATACGTACAGATCACACACGATGAGAAAATGTATGTAATGATATATTATATGTTTTTATCTTCACAATGAAGGTAATAAAAAGACCAACAACACTTTTACACTCATGTTTGCGATAGTTACCTGCTATATTATACCTATATACATTTGCAACTTTTTAGCTGACAAATACATTACGATGTCATAAAATGATACATTCCTCCCAAGTTTGGCTCTTTTCTTGTAGTCCAATAAACATAATCAACCCCAGAAGTCTATGTGTTTCACCTTAAAGGGACATTTCACCTGAAGTTGGAATCTACATGGATGGATTTCAGTTTTGTATATACATGTATTATTAAAAATGCTTCTAATAAAAGCTATAGCTGCTACAAAAGTGTATTTAAGTATGCACCGTTCACCAGCATTTTAAACACAGCGCTTGCTCAGAAAGCTTAAAGGGTCAGTATAAACCAATTTTAATTTAATTGCATGTAATAGACACTACTATAAAGAATAATATGCACAGATACTGATCTAAAAATCCAGTATAAAAACTTATTTAGAAACTTAGTTTAGCACTGTTGATGAGATTTGTCTGAAACACCCACAGAAAGGGGCTGAAAGCAGACCCTCCATCATCCCCTGCATATGAATAGACCCATTATACAAACAGAAGCAATGTGAAGTCTGTATATATCAGTATACATCTAAAACTTTGGGGATTGGTTATGAGTCTGAAAATCAGCACAATGCTATTTAAAAATAAGCATAACTATACATTTTTACAAAAACATCCCCAGATGGGCTATATAAATGGATCATCTACAACACATTTATGCTAAGACAAATCTAGTGTACATGCCCCTTTAAGGTGCTGGTACCATCTGGTAATGACTCAACTTGTCAATTGCTGACATATTAGCCACACTGGTGCTCTGAGCAGCTGCAGTATTTAAAATGCTGGTGCACTGAGAATATCTAGCTATACTTCACATGCACGTGCAGAGAAAAATGTTAACGCTATAACAGTGATAATTTTTACTAGAAGAATTTTTGCCAATATATGTATATTGCAAATATGTTTCTATTCAAAGATGTAATTTATCCATGTGCATTTAAATTTTGACAGGAATGTCCCTTTAATTTACCTAGATCCCATGTACACTAACCAAACAAAATACATCAAATTACCAAAATACTTTCTCAAGTATCAACCATCTGTTTAAAGGGATAGAAAGGTCAACACTGAAATGTGCTTGGATGCATTTCAATTTTAAATAGAAGCATTATTGTAATATACTTCCATTAGCAAAAATGCTTCTAGTAAAAGTTAATACAAGTTATAAGCAGAATGCACACAAATTCTGTTAGGGCCCGTGCACATGTATTCAAAGAGAGTCAACAGTGGCTTGTATGGCACAAATTAACGGGATATGATACCCAAATGCGGAAACACTTGAAAGTGATGTAGCATAGCTGTAAAAAACTGACTAGAAAATATCACCTGACCATCTCTATGTAAAAAAGAAAGATATTTTACCTCAAAAGAAATGCCCAAACCCTAATCTAAATATTCGCACCCCATTGTAAAGGACTTTAAACAGCAAATCAGTATGCCTGACCCAGAACTTGTAAGGGAGCATGTCTCATGCACACTCGTGTTACTTCACTATTCAGTTTAACAAAGTTTACTATGAAATCTCATGAGATCACAGTTAAAGATTGGCTGCTGTTCATTTCTTCCTTATATATAAGTATTATGTCCCTTCAAGTCTTCACATACAAAACACACGCCACCGCCATCTCCCTGAACGTGAATACTGGTGCACAAACTCTCACAGTATAAGTGCATATGCCTCTAAATAACAGTAAAAACTTTTGCTGGAAGCATTTTTGCAATATATTTCCATTAGCAAAAATGCTTCCAGCAAAAGCTATTTAAAACTGAAATACACCGGTGCACATTTAAATTTTGACCTTTATATCTCTTTAACCCCTTAACAACCAAGGACGTGCCAGGAACGTCCTACAAAAAAACACCCTTTACGACCAAGGACATTCCTGGCACGTCCTCTGGGGTTTGAAGCTCTGGAAGCGATCCTGATCGCTTCCAGCTGCTTCCTGGGTATTGCAGTGATGCCTCGATATTCAGGCATCACTGCAATATCTATTTTACTCCACCGATGCAGAGAGAGCCACTCTGTGGCCCTCCCCGCATCGGACATCGATGAGTGGGTGGGAGCTGCAGCTAGGAGGCGGGTGGGCGGCCCTTCGATGGTCACATCCGTGTTTGATGTTGGTGACCGGATCCGCATGTGACGTGGTTGCGGCGGGGGGGCTGGGCGGCATGTGTGCGCGTCCGTCACATTTAACCTGCAATCAGTTTAATTCTATTGAAAGGAGGGAGAGAGAGGGTGGGGTCAAATGTCCTGGGGAAGGGATCTGGGAGTGGGAGGGTGGTTAGGGTATTGAGGGGGGGCAGCTGCACTACTACTTTTAAAAATAAAAAAACAAACACATTATTGGGGCAAATTGGGTACTGGCACACAGCTGCCAGTACCCAAGATTGCGTCAAATAGGTAGAGGGGGGAGGGTTAGAGAGCTGTATGGGGGGTTCAGAGAGGTTGGGGGCTAAGGGGGATCCTAGACAGCAGAATAAGTTGTGTGTTGTTTTTTTTTAAAGGGAAAAAAAGAAAAAAAACAACTTTTATTTTAGTACTGGCAGACTTTCTGCCAGTATTTAAGATGGTGGGGACAATTGTGGGGTGGGGGAGGGAAGAGAGCTGTTTGGGAGGCAGGGGGTGGGATGTGTCAAGGGGGAGGCTGATCTCTACACTAAAGCTAAAATTAACCCTGCAAGCTCCCTACAAGCTACCTAATTAACCCCTTCACTGCTGGGCATAATTCACATGTGGTGCGCAGCAGCATTTAGCGGCCTTCTAATTACCAAAAGCAACACCAAAGCCATTTATGTCTGCTATTTCTGAACAAAGGGGACCCCAGAGAAGCATTACACCCATTTGTGCCATAATTGCACAAGCTGTTTGTAAATAATTTCAGTGAGAAACCTAAAATTTGTGAAAAAGTGACCGATTTTTTTTTATTTGAACGCATTTGGCATGAAATATACCAAAATGGGCCTAGATCAATACTTTGGGTTGTCTACTACACTACATTAAAGCTAAAACTAACCCTACAAGCTCCCTACAAGCTCCCTAATTAACCCCTTTACTGCTGGGCATAATACACGTGTGGTGCGCAGTGACATTTAGCAGCCTTTTAATTACCAAAAAGCAACACCAAAGCCATATATGTCTGCTATTTTTTAACAAAAGGGATCCCAGAGAAGCATTTACAACCATCCTATATAATAAAAGAACAGGTATGTTTGTCAGATGCAGTCATGCGCAGTAGAGACTGCCCAAGGACAAACATACCTGGCCTTTAGAATCAACTTCAGATCAGATTGGCCGTTGCGGGGGGCGTGGTCATGGGCGTGGTCAAGCAGAGTGGGCATGGTGAGGGGGTTTGGCCAGCAGGAGTGCCGCAATGGGGCGTGGCTGGACGTGGTTGGGACGTGAGTAGGCGTGGTCAACCGGAAGTGGGCATGGCCTGAGAGTGACAAAGAGTGGGGAGAGATATAGGGGGCAAAAGAGAGGGGGAGGAGGGGTCAAAAGAGAGGGGGCAAAATAGAAGGGGGGAGAGAGCTAAAGAGAGGGGGGAGAGAGAAAGAGAGCAAAAGAGAGGGGGGAGAGAGAGTTAAAGAGAGGTGAGAGAATGCAAAAGAAAGGGGGGAGAGAGCAAAAGAGAGGGGTGAGAGAGAGCTAAAGAGAGGGGGGAGAGAGAAAGAGAGGTGGAGAGAGAGTTAAAGAGAGGGGGAGAAAGCAAAAGAAAGGGGGAGAGAGAGCAAAATAGAGGGGAGAGAGTAAATGAGAGGGGGAGAGAACAAAAGAGAGGGGGGAGAGAGAGCAAAAGAGAGGGGGGAGAGAGAAAAAGAGGGGGGAGAGAGAGCTAAAGAGAGGGAGGAGAGAGAAAGAGAGGGGGAGAGAGAGTTAAAGAGAGGGGGAAGAAAGCAAAAGAAAGGGAAGAAAGAGCAAAAGACAGGGGAGAGAGCAAATGAGAGGGGGAGAGAGAGCAAAAGAGAGGAGGGAGAGAGAGCAAAAGAGAGAGGGGAGAGAGAGAGCAAAGGAGAGGGGCGAGAGAGAGCAAAGGAGAGAGGGGAGAGCAAAAGAGAGTGGGGAGAGAGAGCAAAGGAGCGTGGGGAGAGAGAGAAAAGGAGAGGGGGAAGAGAGAGCAAAGGAGAGGGGGGAGAGCAAAAGAGAGGGGGGAGAGAGAGCAAAAGAGAGGGGGGAGAGAGAGCAAAAGAGAGGGGGGAGAGAGAGCAACGGAGAGGGGCGAGAGAGAGCAAAGGAGAGAGGGGAGAGCAAAAGAGAGTGGGGAGAGAGAGCAAAGGAGAGGGGGGAGGGAGAGCAAAAGAGAGGGGGGAGAGAGAGCAAAAGAGAGGGGGGAGAGATAGCAAAGGAAAGGGGGGGAGAGAGCAAAGGAGAGGGGGGAGAGCAAAGGAGTGGGGGAAGGGAGAGAAAAGGAGAGGGGGAGGGAGAGCAAAGGAGAGGGGGGAGATAGAGCAAAGGAGAGAGAGAAGAGCAAAAGAGAGAGGGGAGAGAGAGCAAAAGAGGGGGGGAGAGATCAAAATATGTGGGGGAGAGAAAGCAAAAGATGGGGGAAAGAGAGAGCAAAAGAGGGGGAGAGAGCAAAAGAGAGGGGACAGAGCAAAAGAGAGGGGGATAAAGCAAAAGAGAGGGGGGGAGAGAGAAAGCAAAAGAAAGAGGGAGAGAGAACGAGAGCAAAATAGAGAGGGGAGAGAGAGCAAAAGAGAGAGGGGAGAGAGAGCAAAGTAGAGGGGGGAGAGAGAGCAAAGGAGAGGGGGAGAGAGAGCAAAGGATAGGGGGGAGAGAGAGCAAAGGAGAGGGGGGGAGCAAAGGAGAGGGGGGGAGAGAGGGGAGAACAAGAGAGAGGGAGGAGAGAGAGCAAAAGAGAGGGGAGAGAGAAAGCAAAAGAGAGGGGGGAGATAGCAAAAGAGAGGGGGAGAGAGCAAAAGAGAGGGTGGAGAGAGAGAGAGCAAAAGAAAGGGGGAGAGAGAAAGAGAGCAAAAGAGAGGGGGAGAGAGAAAGCAAAAGAGAGGGGGAGAGAGAGCAAAAGAGAGGGGGAGAGCGAGTGCAAAAGAGATGGGGAGAGAGAGAGCGCAAAAGAGAGGGGAGAGATAGAGGGGGCAAAAGAGAGGGGGAGGAGGGGGCAAAAGAGAGGGGGCAAAATAGAGGGGGAGAGAGAGCTAAAGAGAGGGGGAGAGAGAAAGAGAGCAAAAGAGAGGGGGAGAGAGAGTTAAAGAGAGGGGAGAGAATGCAAAAGAAAGGGGGGAGAGAGCAAAAGAGAGGGGAGAGAGAGCAAAAGAGAGGGGGGAGAGAGAAAGAGAGGGGGGGAGAGAGAGCTAAATAGAGGGGGGAGAGAGAAAGAGAGGGGGAGAGAGAGGTAAAGAGAGGGGGAGAAAGCAAAAGAAAGGGGAGAGAGAGCAAAATAGAGGGGAGAGAGCAAATGAGAGGGGGGAGAGAGAGCAAAAGAGAGGGGGGGAGAGAGCAAAAGAGAGGGGGAGAGAGAAAAAGAGCAAGAGAGAGAGGGGAGAGAGAGCAAAGGAGAGAGGGGAGAGAGAGCAAAGTACAGGGGGGAGAGAGAGCAAAGGAGAGGGGGAGAGAGAGCAAAGGAGAGGGGGAGAGAGAGCAAAGGAGAGGGGGGAGAGAGAGCAAAGGAGAGAGGGGAGAAAAAAAGAGAGGGGGAGAGAGAGCAAAAGAGAGGGGGAGAGAGAGCAAAATAGGTGGGAGAGAGAAAGCAAAATAGAGGGGGGAGATAGCAAAAGAGAGGGGGAGAGAGAGCAAAAGAGAGGGGGGAGAGAGAGCAAAAGAGAGCACAAAAGAGAGGGGAGAGAGAGAGAGCGCAAAAGAGAGGGGGGAGAGAGAGAGAGAGAGAGCAAAAGAGAGGAGGAGAGAGAGCAAAAGAGAGGGGGAAGAGAGAGAGCAAGGGGTGGGACTGCTGTACTTCAAAAAATGGCCCGTGTGCACGGGCTTTAGGACTAGTTTGTGCTATTATTGCACAAGCTGTTTGTAAATAATTTAAGTGAGAAACCTAAAGTTTGCGAAAAAATTTGTTAAAAAATGAACAATTTTTTTATTTGATCGCATTTGGCGGTGAAATGGTGGCATGAAATATACCAAATTAGGCATAGATCAATACTTTGGGATGTCTTCTAAAAAAAATATATATATACATATCAAGGGATATTCAGGGATTCCTGAAAGATATCAGTGTTCCAATGTAACTAGCGCTAATTTTGAAAAAAGTGGTTTGGAAATAGCAAAGTGCTACTTGTATTTATTGCCCTATAACTTGCAAAAAAAGCAAAGAACATGTAAACATTGGGTATTTCTAAACTCAGGACAAAATTTTAAAACTATTTAGCATGGGTGTTTTTTGGTGGTTGTAGATGTGTAACAGATTTTGGGGGTCAAAGTTAGAAAAAGTTTTTTTTTCTATTTTTTCCTAATATTTTATATTTTTTTTATAGTAAATTATAAGATATGATGAAAATAATGGTATCTTTAGAAAGTCCATTTAATGGCGAGAAAAACGGTATATAATATGTGTGGGTACAGAAAATGAGTAAGAGGAAAATTACAGCTAAACACAAACACTGCAGAAATGCAAAAATAGCCTTGGTCCCAGACTGTCAACAAATTGAAAAGTGCTCTGGTCACTAAGGGGTTAAGTCAAGAGTATCAATGTTTAGTTTTCCGTTCCACAGTACTCATACCCTATATACAGTTGAACAAATTAGAAATCTGTTTTTATGGTGGTGGGCAATGTTTTTACTTATAAAGGGCATGATCCTATAAAAGTTGATCTGAAAACATCTAGAATAAAAAATATTTGATAATGGTCTTTATTCACTGCCACTAATTATTAGCAGCTACTTAATCTTTTATGGTTCAGACAACTCATGCAGTTTAAAACAACATTTTTATTGATGTGTGTTGTCAAATTTTCTTTCTTCTTTTGATATCCTTTGCTGAAAGCATATATAGGTAGGCTCAGGAGCTGTTCTAAAATAAATCTAGAAAAATGGGGGATGGGAGGGGAAAGTGCCACTACCAAAAACCCCAAAAACTGAATGCGACAGATACTTGCAATAAAATGAATACTATGACATTAGATGCAAAAAACAAACAAAACTGCAAATAGTCACTCAAAAAGGTCAGGAATCAGTTACTGACCTTGAACCCTTATAGGGGTCAGTCTCCTAGTTCAATCTGGATCACAGTGGTGTCAAAAAGCAAACGACAATCCCAGTCCCTCAGAACACAAGGGCTTTCTTTCTGTAGCCAGGCAGGAGTTCACTGTATTCAGTCAGTCCCGCAGTGTGTGGTCACAAAAGGAATTCTATTAAAAAGAGCGCATCTGCGACTCACAGTATTATTTATTACAGTTACAATAGACACACATAAACATACACTTACAAGATGTCAATTAAAAAGCACTTGTTGTCCTCATAAATAGTGCTTGGTAGCGGCTCACTCTCTCCAGCGTTTCTTACGGCTCCCGACCAACGGGTCTGAATATGCTACAGCTGACTTCATGACCAAAAGAGTGCATATTGATATGTGAAATCATATATACCAGTGGTTCTCAACCAAAGTGACCTCAACGCCCGGTAAATTTTAGCTAGACATGTCCGGGGCCCAGTAGTTTATTTATATATATATTTATATATACATATATATATATCTATCTATCTATATATATATATATATATATATATATATATATATATATATATAGATATATAGTGAGCACTGGAAGCAGGCAAATAGGACCTGGGCCGAGGGTCCAGCAAGTAGGGGGGCCCACAAATGGTATCTCCACGGATCTTGGGGCATTCCTTAAGCTGGAGTTTTCAGTTGCCCTATCAGTAACTAAGCAAATAAGTGTGGGTTTAGTGGGGGCCCTGGCAGGGGTCTGTCGCTGTGAGGGCCATGGAGTGTGGGGTCTGGCCCTGGAGGTTGGGTGCCCTTTCTCTTGCCCTTAATGTTGGGGGTCCTGGCTCTGTAGGATGAGGGGCATGTTGGGAGCAGGGCAGGAAGGCTACCATGTACATTTGCATACAATTTAATACATTTTGGTCAGTGTGAGACAGTGTTCCTGGGTCCTTGATTGGTCTCAGTCTGCACCTGGTTTGCAGTGGGGTAAGAGTGTGCAGTGGGGGCATGACAGGTCAGGGCCCACCAGCAGGGCTATCACGGCCCGGTACTGGGCCACGGCCCGGCTGTTGAGAAACCAGGATATATACCACATTTATGATCATATAACATATGCATAAGAAAATGGCTAAAAACCATGCATAGAGAAGAGTTATCAATTGTAGGGTGATGAATGTTGTGGCCCTTTAATACGGACTCGTAACTATATACCTGTTTAATAAGAATTGTAGGATTGGGGCAAAGTTTTAAGGGGAAGGTCCATGCATAGTATAAGCTATAATCGGATACAACAATCAACTTGTCACGCATTGCTATTATGTATAGCTGTAAATTCGTATGGGGTTTTTAATGTGTATCTTTATCTGGGAACAAGTAGAGCCAGTGGTGGCTGGTGAATTTTGAAGATTGTGGGGCGCTAGAACCGACTCTTGAAATTAAGCCATGCCCTCATATCGCTCCACCCACTTCAAGAAATTGATTTTTGGCCAATAAGAGCTGTGAGTGGTAAAAAACCTGTTAAAATGCATTCTTAAGAGGCGGCCTTCAAGGTCTAAGAAATTAGCATATGAGCCTCCTAGGTTAAGCTTTCAACTAAGAATACCAAGAGAACAAAGCAAAATTGGGGATAAAAGTAAATTGGAAAATTGTTTAATATTACATGCGCTATCTGAATCATGTTTGTTTTGGACTAGACTGTTGCTTTAACTAATCTGTGAACTTTTTAAAACAGCACTCTAAAACTTAGAGTCTGACAAATAAAGTTTAAGTTTATTCACTGGGATATATAACTCATTGTGTGGGAAAGATAAGCAAAATAGTGCTATGAATTTCTTTATATTTGTTTACATTATGCTTTGTTCCAATACAAATGCATTAGCAAATGCTATCAATACTCTAGTTTGTTTAGAGGGTAGTATAATTTATTTCCGCAAACATGGCTACAAAAGGTATGTCATTTCTTCATATGTTTTCTCTTATTTGCAATTGAATGTGAATACATATTGTTTTTCATTAATTTAAATAGAAACCATGAGTTGTGCTCTTGGTGGTGTAGTTTTATTGCATCTTGCTGTGTATTTCAATTGCATTTTGTAAGGGATTTGTCAGCAGCAGAGAAACTAAACCCAAAAGGCCCAAATGCCCCATCAAGGCAGAGGGTTCCATAGCAGAGCAACTGTTGGGTATTCAGCCTGCAGGTCCAAGGATCTGAGTACTAAACTGACAGGAGAAGGTAGAGTGCAGCTGATTTTCCACCGGCACCTAGTCCTGTAATCCTGACTAATGAAGCAGCTTCCAGACCTGTGTGGCTGCATGCAGGGGCGCGACAGAGCACAGCACCCAAGAGTGGCTGTAACCCGTCACTGATTCAAGGTGTGTAGATATTGCAGACGAGAGGAAAATGCTGATGGAGGTAGAGGAGTAGTATGCAAAGTACTACGGACAGGCGCTAGGGCATAACGCTTCCCTACAGCACACAGCCATCCTAGACTGTGAACTGGAGAGCTGGCGGCAGGGCCTGGGCAAGTGAGATGCAGAGAGACGATTCATACTACAACTTGTATGAAATGTGAGAGATATGACCCTACTGGGCTATTGGATATAGTCCCCAGTTACATCCTAGACTGCTCTGTTGCTCGCATCCATCCTCTGGTGTTTCTGCTGACTTCTACTGATAGAGTTGCCAGGTTTCCGCCACAAAAATACCGGAAACCCAACAAATAAACGGGGTGGGCGGCGGGGTATTTAGTGGGATTTACTAAACCCTGAAATTTTTGTAAATATTTGATTATATCTTTTTATGTGACAACACTGAAAAAATGATGCTTTGCTACAATGTAAAGTAGTGAGTGTACAACCTGTTTAACTGTACATTTGCTGTCCCCTCAAAATAACTCAACACACAGCCATTAATGTCTAAAACGTTGGCAACAAAAGTGAGTACAACCCTAAGTGGAAATGTCCAAATTGGGCCCAAAGTGTCAATCATGGAGTTCACCAGAGCTACATAGATTGCCACTGGAATCCTCTTCCACTCCTCTATGACGACATCACTGTGCTGGTGGATGTTAGAGACCTTGCGCTCCCTCACCTCCTGTTTGAGGATGCCCCACAGATGCTCAATAGGGTTTAGGTCTGGAGACATGCTTGGCCAGTCCATCAACTTTACCCTCAGCTTCTTTAGCAAGGCAGAGTGATCATCTTGGAGGTGTGTTTGGGGTCATTATCATGTTGGAATACTGCCCTGAGGCCCAGTCTCCGAAGGGAGAGGATCATGCTCTGCTTCAGTATGTCACAGTACATGTTGGCATTCATGGTTCCCTCAATGAACTGTAGCTCCCCAGTGCCGGCAGCACTCATGCAGGCCCCGACCATGACACTCCCACCCCCATGCTTGACTGTAGGCCAGACAAACTTGTCTTTGTAATCCTCACCTGGTTTCCGTGACACACGCTTGACACCATCTGAACCAAATAAGTTTATCTTGGTCTCATCGGACCACAGGAAATGGTTCCAGTAATCCATGTCCTTAGTCTGCTTTCTTCAGCAAACTGTTTGCAGGCTTTCTTGTGCATCATCTTTAGAAGAGGCTTCCTTCTGGGACAACAGCCATGCAGACCAATTTGATGCAGTGTGTGGCGTATGGTCTGAGCACTGACAGGCTTACCCCCCACCCCTTCAACCTCTGCAGGCTATGCTGGCAGCACTCATATGTCTATTTCCCAAAGACAACCTCTGGATATGACACTGAGCACGTGCACTCAACTTCTTTGGTCGACCATGGCGATGCCTGTTCTGAGTGGAACCTGTCCTGTGAAACCACTGTATGGTCTTGCCCACCATGCTGCAGCTCAGTTTCAGGGTATTGGCAATCTTCTTATAGCCTAGGCATCTTTATGTAGAGCAACAATTCTTTTTTTCAGATCCTCAGAGAGTTCTTTGCCATGAGGTGCCATGTTGAACTTCCAGTGACCAGTATGAGAGAGAGTAAGAGCAATAACACCAAATTTAACACACCTGCTCCCCATTCACACCTGAGACCTTGTAACACTAACGAGTCACATGACACCAGGGAGGGAAAATGGCTAAATGGGCCCAATTTGGACATTTCCACTTAGTGGTGTACTCACTTTTGTTGCCAACGGTTTAGACATTAATGGCTGTGTTTTGAGTTATTGGCAAATTTACACTGAAGCACTCTCACAGCCAGGGTAAAGCACTCTCACAGCCAGGGTAAAGCACTCTCACAGCCAGGGTGAAGCACTTTCACAGCCAGGGTAAAGCACTCTCACAGCCATGGTGCTTGCAATGTTGAGCATAAAGAAACAGGAAGGCTAAAACTTGCTGGTCTTTAACAAACTGTCATTTATTTGTGGTTTGCAACTTTTTGGGGACAGCTTCCCTTTTTCTGTCTTTAATTGTTGATATGCATTATACAGTGGGGCAAAAAAGTATTTAGTCAGCCACCAATTGTGCAAGTTCGCCCACTTAAGAAGATGAGAGAGGCCTGCAATTTTCATCATAGGTATACCTCAACTATGAGAGACAAAATGTGGAAACAAATCCAGACAATCACATTGTCTGATTTGGAAAGAATTTATTTGCATATTATGGTGGAAAATAAGTATTTGGTCACCTACAAACAAGCAAGATTTCTGGCTCTCACAAACCTGTATCTTCTTCTTTAAGAGGCTCCTCTGTCCTCCACTCATTACCTGTATTAATGACACCTGTTTGAACTTGTTATCAGTATAAAAGACACCTGTCCACTACCTCAAACAGTCACACTCCAAACTCCACTATCGTGAAGACCAAAGAGCTGTCGAAGGACACCAGAAAAAAAATTGTAGAAATGCACCAGACTGGGAAGACTGAATCTGCAATAGGCAAGCAGCTTGGTGTGAAGAAATCAACTGTGGGAGCAATAATTAGAAAATGGAAGACATACAAGACCAATGATAATCTCCCTCGATCTGGGGCTCCACGCAAGATCTCACCCCGTGTGGTCAAAATGATCACAAGAACGGTGAGCAAACATCCCAGAACCACACGGGGGGGCCTAGTGAATGACCTGCCGAGAGCTGGGACCAAAGTAACAAAGGCTACCATCAGTAACACGCTACACCGCCAAGGACTCAGATCCTGCAGTGCCAGACGTGTCCCCCTGCTTAAGCCAGTACATGTCTGGGCCCATCTGAAGTATGCTAGAGAGCATTTGGATGATCCAGAAGCGGATTGGGAGAATGTCATATGGTCAGATGAGACCAAAGTAGAACTGTTTGGTAGAAACACAACTCGTCGTGTTTGGAGGAGAGAGAATGCTGAGTTGCAACCAAAGAACACCATACCTACTGTGAAGCATGGGGGTGGCAACATCATGCTTTGGGGCTGTTTGTCTGCAAAGGGAACAGGACGACTGATCCATGTACATGAAAGAATGAATGGGGCCATGTATCGTGAGATTTTGAGTGCAAACCTCCTTCCATCAGCAAGGGCATTGAAGATGAAACACGGCTGGGTCTTTCAGCATGACAATGATCCCAAACATACCGCCCGGGCAATGAAGGAGTGGCTTCTTAAGAAGCATTTCAAGGTCCTGGAGTGGCCTAGCCAGTCTCCAGATCTCAACCCCATAGAAAACCTTTGGAGGGAGTTGAAAGTCCGTGTTGCCTAGCGACAGCCCCAAAACATCACTGCTCTAGAGGAGATCTGCATGCAGGAATGGGCCAACATACCAGCAACAGTGTGTGACAACCTTGTGAAGACTTACAGAAAACGTTTGACCTCTGTCATTGCCAACAAAGGATATATAACAAAGTATTGAGATGAACTTTTGATATTGACCAAATACTTATTTTCCACCATAATTTGCAAATAAATTCTTTCCAAATCAGACAATGTGATTGTCTGTATTTGTTTCCACATTTTGTCTCTCATAGTTGAGGTATACCTATGATGAAAATTACAGGCCTCTCTCATCTTCTTAAGTGGGAGAATTTCCACAATTGGTGGCTGACTAAATACTTTTTTGCCCCACTGTAAATGTAACAGAAAAAAAATAATAATATCAATGTCCCTTTTAAAGGGACAGTAAATGTAAAAAATAATGTTACATAATTTTGCACTATGTGCAGAATTATGTAACATTATCCTAGCGACACCTTAAAAAACAAAAGAGATTGAGAGATTTATCCCTCCCGCCCGATTGAGAGATTTACCCCCCCCATACTTACCTTCTGTTCCTTGGCAGGCTCTTATTATTTATTTTCTCTCAAAAGAACATCATCGCCGCACTGTCTAATCCCAGCGAACCCAATCGCGCCATTGAACTGAATATAGTGTACTCCTGTGGTGGGTAAAGCTGGGAGCCTATGTTCTCTGCCGCAATTGGGCAAGCTGTGATTACACAGTGCACCTTCGGGGTGGGGGGGTGTAAATCTCTCAATCTCTTTTGTTTTTTTAGGTGACGCTAGCATATTGTTACATAATTCTGCACATAGTGAAGAATTATGTAACATTAATTTTTACAATTACTGTCCCTTTAATGTTAAAAAATCTACCATATGCACAAATCTTTCAGAAGATTATTGCCATAAACTCTCAAATGTAATTACCACTCTGAAATAACACAAGATTTTTTTCATGCATATTGATTTGATGATTATATTTAACGTTAGAACTCTTAATCTTTTGAAATAAATAATTTGTTCTTTTTAACCCCTTCGCTCAAAAAGTCGTATGTGTATATATACTGTATATATCTATATCTATATCTATATATATATATATATATATATATATATATATATATATATATATATATATATATATATATATATATGTGTGTGTCTGTGTGTGTGTATATATATATATATATATATATATATAAATATATTGTGCGGTACTTTGGCTATCATATGGCCCAACCAGTGCATATATATATATATCTGTGCTCCAGGTCCATATGAGGGCACATGCCAGATCGTTGCACACAGTGACACTGTCTGCGTCACTGTTTGTAGTGATCATCTGCTAGTGCCGGCAGGAAGTGCGGGAGGGAATCCGGGAAACAGGTGAGCAGCCCAGTAGTGGAGCGGGGAGGGAGGTCATCAGAGACTTTATCTTAGCCTCTGATGAAGAAGGTATATATTTGTACACCTTTGAAACGCATCAGGCTTGTTGAATTAAGGCAGTTATCGATTCTCAACCCACAGAACCGCAGACCAGTCCACCATTAGAAGTGAGGGTTTCTTTTATTGCTTCGTTCCTCAGCTGCTGATTTTATTTGTAATGTGCAATTGTTACCGCATTACATTGAGGGCACCTATGTGAGTGCACATTTCTACCGATATTATTTGGTGTTTGTATGCTTCAAGTGTGCCTTATTAAACATTGTTGCACTATTACTGGCATCTGTTTTGTTTTTTCGCCCTCACTTTCCTGAGACCCGCCCCAACAGAGTGAAGTGTTCTGCACAAACTCCTGCCTGTCACTTACCTCATTCTGATTGAGGTATTATCTTGTGATACACCCTAAGGGGTTCAGTTGGATATCTTCACAGTGAGATTGAAGTGATCACCTGGTTTCTCCTATCAATTTCCACACTCTGCTTACCCCTGCTTACCTGCTTTGGGTGTTTGCTTTCTGGACTTTATCACCCTTATATATATCCCATATAGTGTGAACTCTGTTTATGAGCATTTATGTATTAGTACCTATTTATGTGATGTATATGCTGATTTTGATTTTATAGATTTTAGAGATTTAAAAGGTATCTTCTTGATCTCATGTATTGTCCTCCTTTTTATCAATATTCCACAGCATTTTTTTGTGTGATTTTTATTCATTATACTTCCCTTTAAGTGATACGGTGCTACCCCATTTAGCGTTTTTCACAGCTTCCACTTTCTTGTCCATATTGTTTTGTTCATAGGAATATCTTGGGAAAGGTTATGCTGTTCTTGTGGTTGTTCTGTGTTTAGCTGCTTGTGGGGCTCATTGTCTTACTTTAGGGATTTTTGTACCTGTTTTAATAGAGACACTTATTACTATTATTATTATTGGTTTGTGTCCCTTATCCTGTATGTGTATGTATATTTATTTGTGTATACATTAATTGATATCTAGCAATAGCTATACTATATTATATATATATATATATATATATATATATATATATATATATATATATATATATATATATATATATATAATTTTTTTCTTTACCAGTGTGTGAGATCCTCTTCTAGCTGCACTCTCCTCTTCAAAGCTTATATCACTGCCTGTCAGTGATATATTCTACTTATTACATATATATATATATATATATATATATATATATATATATATATATATATATATATATATATATATATATATATATATATATATATATATATATATATATACACACACACACACACACATATATATATAGTATACATTTACAGTGTGTTTGTATATCTACAGTATCTCACAAAAGTGAGTACACCCCTCACATTTTTGTAAATATTTTATTATATCTTTTCACGTGACAACACTGAAGAAATGACACTTTGCTACAATGTAAAGTAGTGAGTGTACAGCCTGTATAAAAGTGTAAATTTGCTGTCCCCTCAAAATAACTCAACACACAGCCATTAATGTCTAAACCGTTGGCAACAAAAGTGAGTACACCCCTAAGTGGAAATGTCCAAATTGGGCCTAAAGTGTCAATATTTTGTGTGGCCACCACTTTTTTCCAGCACTGCCATAACCCTCTTGGACATGGAGTTCACCAAAGCTTCACAGGTTGCCACTGGAGTCCTCTTCCACTCCTCCATGACGACATCACGGAGCTGGTGGATGTTAGAGACCTTGCGCTCCCCCACCTTCCATTTGAGGGTGCCCCACAGATGCTCAATAGGGTTTAGGTCTGGAGACATGCTTGGCCAGTCCATCACCTTTTCCCTCAGCAGGGGTTGTCTTGGAGGTGAGTTTGGGGTCGTTATCATGTGTGAATACTGCCCTGCAGCCCAGTTTCCGAAGGGAGGGGATCATGCTCTGCTTCAGTATGTCACAGTACATGTTGGCATTCATGGTTCCCTCAATGAACAGTAGCTCCCAAGTGCCGGCAGCACTCATGCAGGCCCAGACTATGACACTACCACCACCATGCTTGACTGTAGGCAAGACACACTTGTCTTTGTACTCCTCACCTGGTTGCCGCCACACACGCTTGACACCATCTGAACCAAATAAGTTTATCTTGGTCTCATCAGACCACAGGACATGGTTCCAGTAATCCATGTCCTTAGTCTGCTTGTCTTCAGCAAACTGTGGGCTTTCTTGTGCATCATCTTTCTGTACTTATTTCTGGAACGACAGCCATGCAGACCAATTTGATGCAGTGTGCGGCGTATGGTCTTAGCACTGACTGGCTGACCCCCCACCCCTTCAACCTTTGCAGCAATGCTGGCAGCACTCATATGTCTATTTCCCAAAGACAACCTCTGGATATGACGCAGAGCACGTGCACTCAACTTCTTTGGTCGACCATGGCGAGGCCTGTTCTGAGTGAAACCTGTCCTGTGAAACCGCTGTATGGTCTTGCCCACCATGCTGCAGCTCAGTTTCAGGGTCTTGGCAATCTTCTTATAGCTTAGGCCATCTTTATGTAGAGCAACAATTTTTTTTCAGATCCTCAGAGAGTTCTTTGCCATGAGGTGCCATGTTGAACTTCCAGTGACCATTATGAGAGAGTGTGAGAGCGATAACACCAAATTTAACACACCTGCTCCCCATTCACACTTGAGACCTTGTAACACTAACGAGTCACATGACACCGGGGAGGGAAAATGGCTTATTGGGCCCAATTTGGACATTTTCACTTAGGGCTGTACTCACTTTTGTTGCCAATGGTTTAGACATTAATGGCTGTGTGTTGAGTTATTTTGAGAGGATAGCAAATTTACACTGTTATACATACTGTGCACTCACTACTTTACATTGTAGCAAAGTGTCATTTCTTCAGTGTTGTCACATGAAAAGATATAATAAAATATTTACAAAAATGGGAGGGGTGTACTCACTTTTGTGAGATACTGTATATATATATATATATATATATATACAAAACACGGGGGTGGGGTCAGCACTCTCAGGCCGGACCGGGTACACATCCTATGACCCTGCAACATGCACAGCCCTGGGTGCAAACCAGCACTCTCAGGAAGCTGCACTGTTACCAGAGCCACAGGCAGTTAACTCCAGTCAGGCCTGGGTGCAAGGCCCAAACAGGGAAAATTACAAAAAAATATTTTAATATAAACACACAGAAAAAGTCCAGCACTCACTCACAAGCTCTCAACTAAGATAAAAAGCAGCAATGGAAGAATTAGTTACCGCATCTGGCCAAATGGGAAAAGCCCAGGTACCTCGTCAAGGTTTCTTCCAATAAACCTGGGTCCCTAACCAGCCACACAATGCAGGCTCACAATCAAACAACTGTGAAAAAAAGCAACTGTGAAAAAATGGAGGGTGCACAGGCTTATGTAATTTCCCCAAACATATACAAAACACGGGGGTGGGGTCAGCACTCTCAGGCCGGACCGGGTACACATCCTATGACCCTGCAACATGCACAGCCCTGGGTGCAAACCAGCACTCTCAGGAAGCTGCACTGTTACCAGAGCCACAGGCAGTTAACCCCAGTCAGGCCTGGGTGCAAGGCCCAAACAGGGAAAATTACAAAAAAATATTTTAATATAAACACACAGAAAAAGTCCAGCACTCACTCACAAGCTCTCAACTAAGATAAAAAGCAGCAATGGAAGAATTAGTTACCGCATCTGGCCAAATGGGAAAAGCCCAGGTACCTCGTCAAGGTTTCTTCCAATAAACCTGGGTCCCTAACCAGCCACACAATGCAGGCTCACAATCAAACAACTGTGAAAAAAAGCAACTGTGAAAAAATGGAGGGTGCACAGGCTTATGTAATTTCCCCAAACATATACAAAACACGGGGGTGGGGTCAGCACTCTCAGGCCGGACCGGGTACACATCCTATGACCCTGCAACATGCACAGCCCTGGGTGCAAACCAGCACTCTCAGGAAGCTGCACTGTTACCAGAGCCACAGGCAGTTAACCCCAGTCAGGCCTGGGTGCAAGGCCCAAACAGGGAAAATTACAAAAAAATATTTTAATATAAACACACAGAAAAAGTCCAGCACTCACTCACAAGCTCTCAACTAAGATAAAAAGCAGCAATGGAAGAATTAGTTACCGCATCTGGCCAAATGGGAAAAGCCCAGGTACCTCGTCAAGGTTTCTTCCAATAAACCTGGGTCCCTAACCAGCCACACAATGCAGGCTCACAATCAAACAACTGTGAAAAAAAGCAACTGTGAAAAAATGGAGGGTGCACAGGCTTATGTAATTTCCCCAAACATATACAAAACACGGGGGTGGGGTCAGCACTCTCAGGCCGGACCGGGTACACATCCTATGACCCTGCAACATGCACAGCCCTGGGTGCAAACCAGCACTCTCAGGAAGCTGCACTGTTACCAGAGCCACAGGCAGTTAACCCCAGTCAGGCCTGGGTGCAAGGCCCAAACAGGGAAAATTACAAAAATATATATAGATATATATGTCATGTGACATTATAGGCAATAGACTATACATGTGTATATATTGGTATATATAAATACAGTATAAATATGTGTGTATATAGAGTGTGTAGGTGTGAATGGTTACAGTGAGCACCTACATCTGTATTTGATTTGATCAGCTCATTGTACAGCGTGTGATTGGTTACAGTGACACACCTACATCTGTATTTGATTGGCTCATTTTATAAAATGAGCCAATCAAATACAGATGTAGGTGATGTATATGTGTGCATATGTATGTGTAGGCATATATATATATATATATATATATATATATATATATATATATATATATATATATATATATATATATATATATATATATATATATATATATACAGTATCTCACAAAAGTGAGTACACCCCTCACATTTTTGTGAATATTTTATTATATCTTTTCATGTAACAACACTGAAGAAATTCCACTTTGCTACAATTTAAAATAGTGAGTGTACAGCCTGTATAACAGTGTCATCTTGCTGTCCACTCAAAATAACTCAACACACAGTCATTAATGTCTAAACCGTTGGCAACAAAAGTGAGTACACCCCTAAGTGGAAATGTCCAAATTGGGCCTAAAGTGTAAATATTTTGTGTGGCCACCACTTTTTTCCAGCACTGCCATAACCCTCTTGGACATGGAGTTCACCAAAGCTTCACAGGTTGCCACTGGAGTCCTCTTCCACTCCTCCATGACGACATCACGGAGCTGGTGGATGTTAGAGACCTTGCGCTCCCCCACCTTCCATTTGAGGGTGCCCCACAGATGCTCAATAGGGTTTAGGTCTGGAGACATGCTTGGCCAGTCATCACCTTTTCCCTCAGCAGGGGTTGTCTTGGAGGTGAGTTTGGGGTCGTTATCATGTGTGAATACTGCCCTGCAGCCCAGTTTCCGAAGGGAGGGGATCATGCTCTGCTTCAGTATGTCACAGTACATGTTGGCATTCATGGTTCCCTCAATGAACAGTAGCTCCCAAGTGCCGGCAGCACTCATGCAGGCCCAGACTATGACACTACCACCACCATGCTTGACTGTAGGCAAGACACACTTGTCTTTGTACTCCTCACCTGGTTGCCGCCACACACGCTTGACACCATCTGAACCAAATAAGTTTATCTTGGTCTCATCAGACCACAGGACATGGTTCCAGTAATCCATGTCCTTAGTCTGCTTGTCTTCAGCAAACTGTGGGCTTTCTTGTGCATCATCTTTCTGTACTTATTTCTGGAACGACAGCCATGCAGACCAATTTGATGCAGTGTGCGGCGTATGGTCTTAGCACTGACTGGCTGACCCCCCACCCCTTCAACCTTTGCAGCAATGCTGGCAGCACTCATATGTCTATTTCCCAAAGACAACCTCTGGATATGACGCAGAGCACGTGCACTCAACTTCTTTGGTCGACCATGGCGAGGCCTGTTCTGAGTGAAACCTGTCCTGTGAAACCTCTGTATGGTCTTGCCCACCATGCTGCAGCTCAGTTTCAGGGTCTTGACAATCTTCTTATAGCTTAGGCCATCTTTATGTAGAGCAACAATTTTTTTTCAGATCCTCAGAGAGTTCTTTGCCATGAGGTGCCATGTTGAACTTCCAGTGACCATTATGAGAGAGTGTGAGAGCGATAACACCAAATTTAACACACCTGCTCCCCATTCACACCTGAGACCTTGTAACACTAACGAGTCACATGACACCGGGGAGGGAAAATGGCTTATTGGGCCCAATTTGGACATTTTCACTTAGGGCTGTACTCACTTTTGTTGCCAATGGTTTAGACATTAATGGCTGCGTGTTGAGTTATTTTGAGAGGATAGCAAATTTACACTGTTATACATACTGTGCACTCACTACTTTACATTGTAGCAAAGTGTCATTTCTTCAGTGTTGTCACATGAAAAGATATAATAAAATATTTACAAAAATGGGAGGGGTGTACTCACTTTTGTGAGATACTGTATATATATATATATATATATATATATATAGATATATATGTCATGTGACATTATAGGCAATAGACTATACATGTGTATATATTGGTATATATAAATACAGTATAAATATGTGTGTATATAGAGTGTGTAGGTGTGAATGGTTACAGTGAGCACCTACATCTGTATTTGATTTGATCAGCTCATTGTACAGCGTGTGATTGGTTACAGTGACACACCTACATCTGTATTTGATTGGCTCATGAGCCAATCAAATACAGATGTAGGTGATGTATATGTGTGCATATGTATGTGTAGGCATATATATATATATATATATATATATACAGTATCTCACAAAAGTGAGTACACCCCTCACATTTTTGTGAATATTTTATTATATCTTTTCATGTAACAACACTGAAGAAATTCCACTTTGCTACAATTTAAAATAGTGAGTGTACAGCCTGTATAACAGTGTCATCTTGCTGTCCACTCAAAATAACTCAACACACAGTCATTAATGTCTAAACCGTTGGCAACAAAAGTGAGTACACCCCTAAGTGGAAATATCCAAATTGAACCCAAAGTGTCAATATTTTGTGTGGCCACCATTATTTTCCAACACTGCCTCAACCCTCTTGGGCATGGAGTTTACCAGAGCTTGACAGGTTGCCACTGGAGTCCTCTTCCACTCCTCCATGACGACATCACAGAGCTGGTGGATGTTAGAGACCTTGCGCTCCCGCACCTTCCGTTTGAGGATGCCCCACAGATGCTCAGTAGGGTTTATTTCTGTAGACATGCTTGGCCAGTCCATCACCTTTACCCTCAGCTTCTTTAGCAAGGCAGTGGTCATCTTGGAGGTGTTTTTTTTGTTCGTTATGTTGGAATACTGCCATGGGGCCCAGTCTCTGAAGGGAGGGGATCATGCTCTGCTTCAGTATGTCACAGTACATGTTGGCATTCATGGTTCCCTCAATGAACAGTAGCTCCCAAGTGCCGGCAGCACTCATGCAGGCCCAGACTATGACACTCCCACCACCATGCTTGACTGTAGGCAAGACACACTTGTATTTGTACTCCTCACCTGGTTGCTGCCAAACACGCTTGACACGATCTGAACCAAATAAGTTTATCTTGGTGTCATTGGACCACAGGACATGGTTCGAGTAATCCATGTCCTTATTCTGCTTGACTTCAGCAAACTGTTGGCGGACTTTCTTGTGCATCATCTTTAGAAAAGGCTTCCTTCTGGGACAACAGCCATGCAGACCAATTTGATGCAGTGTGCGGCGTATGGTCGGAGCACTGACAGGCTGACCCCCTACCCCTTCAACCTTTGCAGCAATGCTGGCAGCACTCATATGTCTATTTCCCAAAGACAACCTCTAGATACGAAGCTGAGCATGTGCACTCAACTTCTTTGGTCGACCTAGGCTAAACCTGTTCTGAGTGGAACATGTCCTTTGAAACCGCTGTATGTTCTTGCCCACCATGCTGCAGCACAGTTTCAGGGTCTTGACAATCTTCTTATAGCCTAGGCCATCTTTATGTAGAGCAACAATTCTTTTTTTCAGATCCTCAGAGAGTTCTTTGCCATGAGGTGCCATGTTGAACTTCCAGTGACCATTATGAGAGAGTGTGAGAGTGATAACACCAAATTTAACACACCTGCTCCCCATTCACACCTGAGACCTTGTAACACTAACGAGTCACATGACACCGTGGAGGGAAAATGGCTTATTGGGCCCAATTTGGACATTTCCACTTGGGGTGTACTCACTTTTGTTGCCAACGGATTAGCCATTAATGGCTGTGTGTTGAGTTATTTTGAGGGGACAGCAAATTTACACTGTTATACAGGCTGTACACTCACTACTTTACATTGTAGCAAAGTGTAATTTCTTCAGTGTTGTCACATGAAAAGATATAATAAAATATTTACAAAAATGTGAGGGGTATACTCACTTTTGTGAGATACTGTATATATATCTCAATATTTTTTTTGTGTGGGTGGAAGGGTGATATTAAAAAATAAAAAGTCTGAGACTGAGACATACCTCATTGTTTGATTGTATTTATTTGTTTGTAGAGACTGAATCTGATCTAAGATCTCACTTCAAGTGACAGTCACTAATTCAATGGCTTATTGGATCCCAGTAGGTCCTATCTTGCTGGCTCTGACTGAGTGAATTGAATATTCACACTCAAAGTCCTGTCACACAGGCTCAGCAGGCAGCATGTGTAGACTAGACAGCGCAGAACCTGGGTCTTCTTGCTGTCGTGACTTCACGCACATGATCACATGACAGTCGCACACAACAGCAAGGCAGCACGCACAGCGCAGGCTGAGGGTGGCACATCAGGAATTGCTACAGGCTCAGCTGAGCGACAACTCAGAGTCTAGTAGGGCTAGAAGGGGACAGGTGCTGGTGGACACTGGCTGCCAGGGCTGGGCGGCTTGGGTACTTTACTGCTGGGTACTGCCTAGTTGGGTTAGGTATAGCTGGATGCGGCAAGCCATTGTCCCATGGAAGTAATGTAAATAGTAAAACATTTAAAAAAACAACACACATCTTAACATCAGTTTGGTTTTGTGGAAATAATATTACCGGGCAGTAACCGGAAATACCAGACAGTCCGGTCTAATATTGGACACCTGGCAACCCTTGATGACCATGAGGGAGGGATAAGGGGTAGGAGGAGCTTAAATTAACCTTACCAAGTTACCCGATTAACACCTTCACTGCTGGGAATAATAGAAGTGTGGTGCGCAGCTGCAACTAGTGGCCTTCTAATTACCAAAAACCAAGACAAAGCCATGCATGTCTGCTATTTCTGAACAAAGGGGATCCCAGAGAAGCTTTTACAATCATTTGAGCTATGACTGCACAAGCAGTATGTAAATAATTTCAGTGAGAAAACCAAAGTTTGTGAAAAAGTTAATGATTTTTTTTTTATTTGATCATATTTGGCTGTGAAATAGTGGCATGAAATATACCAAAATGGTCATAGATCAATACCTTGGGTTGTCTACTTAAAAAAATAAATTAAAAATATGCAATAGGGTCTTCAACCAGGGTGCCAAGTCGGTAGTACTGACAGTCTGTTTCAATGAAGGACTGCACTCACTGGATTTGGATAAAGGATAAAATATTTATTGTGGTAACGTTTCGGGGTTCACAGACCCCTTCCTCAGACCAGACAATAAATACAGAAAATTCTCTGGTATTTTGGGCAAGTTCTTCTTTGAAAGTCCCAGTGGTGAAGGGGTTAAGTACTGATCACTGGTGTTTGTACTTGGTGAGCAACTTCTTCATTTTACAATATGTGTAGAACATCCATAATTTAAAGTGACATTAAACACTAAGGCCTATATTACGAAATTTTCACTCCACTCGTAATACCAGCGCACTCAATTGTGCCCTGGTATTATAAGTCAGACGCAATGCAAATGCGACCTCGTGTTCACATTGCATGGAAGCTCCAATGGTAGAATGATGCATTCAGAGAAAAGAAAAGTCTGAGAATAACATGTAGTTATATTTTTTAAAGTTTCATTAGCTTTTTAAATATTGACAAAAACTTAGGTTACCTGCTCTGCTGTGGCCAATTAGGGACAGTTATAAATAGGTCACTAGAGTGTGCAGCCAATGACTGTGTGGAATATAACAGTGTTCTGCACTTCTATTTCTAACATGAACTGAAAAGCTCACAATTTCAAAATGGACTTACAGGAAAAGGGGACAAAATAAATCATTAAAGTATATTGCAGATAATTTTTTTTATATATATAATTTATCATTTTATATTACCCTCTCAAAGTTTTTAATATCCCTTTAAACTTTCATTATGAGTGTTCATTGTTTAGGTTATTCTATGCAATTTAATTAAGCCTACACCATTTTCTTTCTGATGCTTGATACAATTTTTACAGATATTGAACACCACAGTTTTTTGTAATTAAGGAACATTATTATACTTTGATTAAAAATAGTCAAAAGTAAAAAATACTTGAATAACCAAAAATTGTAATTTACTCATTCAATTTTATTATTTGACAAAACAATTTCTATGAAAGTTTAAAAGGCAGTTTTGTGAAAATTCACTTTTAAAATAATCAATTGTGACGCATTGGGGGCTCTGACCGAAGATGGCTGCTAATCTGGGAGCTCAGACTGAAAGATATACTTTCCGCCAAGATATCTAACTTTGCAGGTGCCATCCAGCACAGAATTGTATTGCATGGAAATTTGCTGGATTGGGCCACACTAATATTGTTTGATGTGGAGCTTCACTGACTGGACCGCTACCGGGTATTAGGAGAACATAGTAAATTCTCCTCTCCTACTGAATTTTTAAATTTAAGCTATTATCATAAGTAGAATGCCAATTTCCTACTTAGTGGTAAAGACCCTCTCTGCAGAGTTTGAGCGCAAGATCTGTAGCAGAATTGATGACATCCTACTGCGCAATCGGTCTATGATTGTAGCATTGAATATTCCGACTGGTGCTACCCTGAGTAAGTTGCAGCAATGTTCTGACCAGCCTGGGTCTCTCACAGAGGTAGACTGTCGCTCTGACCCCGCAGACCAGAAATTGGTCCTATGTGAGCCACCCCTACCTAAGTCTACTGCAACCCCCCAAGACATTTTTAAGAATGTTCAAAGCTCCCTGGGATCAGACCTACAATGTGAGAAGTAGCTCTTTGTGTCTAGGGTGCCCATGCAGACTGCCGACACTCTGGAAGGGAAAAGCAGCTCTGAAGATGTTTGCAGAGACCTCGGTCCGATATTGTTTAATGATTTACAGACACGCACACAACCCATCGTAATGCCCATGGGGGACTTTCTACTGGCCAGGACTGTTTTTAGAGTGAAGGCAGACATGGCTGCTCAGGAGAGACATTTGCAGAGAGAACGGCATACTTTGACAGAACCATTACAGACCCTGAGAAGTGAGCAATGGCATCAGAGTGCACACACCAGCAGGGAGATTCCTTGGACTCAGCTTGGCATGTGGCTGATTTGTTCCAGCAGAACCGGTATAGGGTAGTACTGTCCTCAATGGTGTGACTTGATTTGAGTACCTTAGCTTCACAATTTTTAATGACGGCCTTATAGCCTGATCCAACCACTTTGGGACTTATAAGACAAACTGTGAAATCAAATTACTAGTTAATAATGCATATACTTCTTTGTGTAACATATGCCATGTAAACACCCTTGTTTTTGTGTGCCACAGAAGTTAAGATGCTTAGCTGGAGTGCATTTTTTATTATGAGAACTATAGTCTGTCCATATTTTTGCTTGTGAATTAACATGCCTATTGATATGGGGAATGTCTGTACCTTGCCACCATTGTTGGGGATTGTATTTTTCTTGATATTTACTACATATCCAGATCACTATTTGTTAGCTTAACACAAACCCCTGGGGTAAGTTAGCAGATGCCATAAATCTCCAACTTAATTTTAGTAATTCAGTGGTCACTATATGATACTAGGGTATTGCCTATGCAGTATCTACACATCATTTACAACTGATAGAGAAATATATTTGAGATCCTGACTCTGATATAAGATTTACACGCAGTGTTCATTTCAGCTCCAACAGGCCTGTGCTACTCAAAAACACTCTGATTAGAACAGAGAGATAACCGAGGTCCAAAAGCAACCTATAGTGTAGAAGAGTGTGTAACAGAGGTTAGTAGTGATGTTGCAAACCTAAAAATTTGGGTTCGCGAACAGCGAACGTGAAGTTCCGCAAAAGTTTGCGAACGGGCGAACCGGGCGAACCGCCATAGACTTCAATAGGCAGGCGAATTTTAAAACCCACAGGGACTCTTTCTGGCCACAATAGTGATGGAAAAGTTGTTTCAAGGGGACTAACACCTGGACTGTGGCATGCTGGAGGGGGATCCATGGCAAAACTCCCATGGAAAATTACATAGTTGATGCAGAGTCTGGTTTTAATCCATAAAGGGCATAAATCACCTAACATTCCTAAATTGTTTGGAATAACGTGCTTTAAAACATCAGGTATGGTGTTGTATCGATCAGGTAGTGTAAGGGTTACGCCCGCTTCACAGTGCGCAGTGTAGGTGATATACCTGCCCTGTGACCATGCTTTGCAGACCAGGTATCAGTGGTCAGATGGACCCTTGCCCCAACACTGTGTGCCAGACATGCCATTATAGCAGACTTATATGGCTTTGACGTTGCTTTTTGGTAATAAGAAGGCTGCTAAATGCCACTGCGCACCACACGTGTTTTATGCCCAGCAGTGAAGGGGTTAATTAGGGAGCATGTAGGCAGCTTGTAGAGTTAATTTTAGCTTAAGTGTAGTGTAGTAGACAACACAAAGTATTGATCTAGGCCCATTTTGGTATATTTCATGCCACCATTTCACCGCCAAATGCGATCAAATAAAAAAAAATTGTTCACTTTTTCACAAACTTTAGGTTTCTCACAGAAATTATTTACAAACAACTTATGCAATTATGGCATAAATGGTTGTAAATGCTTCTCTGGGATCCCCTTTGTTCAGAAATAGCAGACTTATATGGCTTTGGCGTTGCTTTTTGGTAATTAGAAGGCTGCTAAATGCCACTGTGCACAACACGTGTTTTATGCCCAGCAGTGAAGGGGTTAATTAGGGAGCATGTAGGCAGCTTGTAGAGTTAATTTTAGCTTAAGTGTAGTATAGTAGACAACCCAAAGTATTGATCATTTCACCGCCAAATGCGATCAAATTTAAAAAAAACTTAAATTTTTTCGCAATTTGAGGTTTCTCACTGGAATTATTTACAAACAGCTTGTGCAATTATGGCACAAATGGTTGTAAATGCTTCTCTGGGATCCCCTTTGTTCAGAAATAGCAGACATATATGACTTTGGCGTTGCTTTCTGGTAATTAGAAGGCCGCTAAATGCTGCTGCGCATCACACGTGTATTATGGCTAGCAGTGAAGGGGTTAATTATGTAGTTTGTAGGGAGCTTGCAGGGTTAATTTTAGCTTTAGTGTAGAGATCAGCCTCCCACCTGACACATCAGACCCTCTGATTCCTCCCAAACAGCTCCCTTCCCTCCCCCACCCCACAATTGTCCCCGACATCTTAAGTACTAGCATCCCCCCTTAGCCTTCAACTTCCCTGATCCCCCCCAAAACAGCTCTCTAACCCTCCCCATCTGCCTTATTGATGGCCATCTTGGGTACTGGCAGCTGTCTGCTATTATTTCACAGTCAAAAAAGTGTTGTTTTTTTTAAATGTACACTACTGTTACACCAGATATGAGTGGTGGCACTGGGCAAGTGGGCACAGTATACGCTGTCAGCCTGACACACACACTTGCAGGCAGGCAACTGCAATTAGATTACACAGAAAAAAAAGCAGACTGATTGGGGTGCTGTCCTTACAGCAGAGATCAGATGAGTCCTTCAGGACTGTAGTGGACACTGAATACACTAGCCTAGC
The DNA here is from genome assembly GCF_027579735.1 of Bombina bombina. Classification (NCBI taxonomy): domain Eukaryota; kingdom Metazoa; phylum Chordata; class Amphibia; order Anura; family Bombinatoridae; genus Bombina; species Bombina bombina. The sequence goes on along the minus strand of NC_069499.1, from coordinate 804,657,420 downwards.
TATCGATTTCCCTATTAAATCAGCAGCAGCTACACTGTCCCTCTTCTCACTAAGAATGCAGCTTCCAAATGAATCTAAAATGGATGCTGTCCAGGAGGTGGGAGGGTCTGGGAGGGAGGGTCTGCTGCTGATTGGCTGGAATGTGTCTTCTGACTGTGAGGTAGAGGGTCAAAGTTTACTCAATGATAAAGAATAGGGGGCGGATCGAACATCGCATATGTTCGCCCGCCGCGGCGAACGCGAACATGCTATGTTCGCCGGGAACTATTCGCAACATCACTAGAGGTTAGTTCATGGGTTTGTTCTCCAAATGTTAATAATGCCAACATATATCTTATCCATGTTATTGTATATAACAGCAGGTATTTAGAGGGTCTAATTATTTATTTTTGCTTCTGTACACATATTGGGGCCTAGGGACTAATTGGTTTTTTTTATATATTTATTGTGTGCTATTTGCTAGACCAGGTAACAAGATTGTTACTAAGCATTTAAGCAAATTTTCTGATAGACATATATACTAAACTGATCACTACTATGGTCTGTTCTGTTTTTTCCAATTATTTATACTACTTATTCTATTCAGCAGCAGGCAAAAGCTCTAATTATTTACCTATGTTTTTATATGCACTTAGAAGTCTAGGGTCCAAGAGTGGCCCTATCATAAGTATATCTTCACCATAGAATTCTCTCCCTTAGGGTTATTTGTGAACAAGCTTGTCTTAGCTTAACAGATCTTTGAAACCCTATAAATATTCCATTTAGTTTAGAAATATGTAAAACAGTCTTTGTTGAGTATGACACGCTACACAACATTATAGTCCTCTAATTGTTTCATAGACTTGTATGCTACAGTCTTTAAAAAGCATTATTTATTAGTTTGACATATTATTCCAAAGGTCCAAAAGTGTCCTTATAGTTTATCCAACATACGGCTAGATTACGAGTTTTGCGGTAAGAGCGGCTCGGTACTAACTTGTAAGTTATTTCCACCGCTCACCTCCCTATAGCACTGCTATTACAGGGTTGCAAAAACCCGGCGTTAGCAGGCAATATTGCAGCATTGAGCAAAATTGAGCTCCATACCGCACTCCAATACCAGTGCTGCTTTGAGCTGGTTTTACGTGCTCGTGCACGATTTCTCCATAGACATCAATGGGGAGAGCCGGATGAAAAAAAGCCTAACACCTGCAATAAAGGAGCGTAAAGCTCCATAACGCAGCCCCATTGATTCCTATGGGGAAAGAAAAGTTATGTTTACACCTAACACCCTAACATAAACCCTGAGTCTAAACACAACTAATCTGCCGCCCCCGACATCGCTGACACCTACATTACACTTATTAACCCCTAATCTGCCGTCCCCGACACCGCCGATACCTACCTACACTTATTAACCCCTAATCTGCCGCCCCCAATGTCGCCGCCACCTACATTACAGTTATTAACCCCTAATCTGCCGCCCTCGACATCGCCGCCACCTACCTACAATTATTAACCCCTAATCTTCCACCCCCCAACATCGCCGCCACTATACTAAAGTTATTAGCCCCTAACCGCCACTAACTTTAATATAATTAAAATAAATCTAAATAAAACCTACTATTAATAACTAAATAATTCCTATTTAAAACTAAATACTTACCTATAAAATAAAACCTAAGCTTGCTACACTATAACTAATAGTTACATTGTAGCTATCTTAGGTTTTATTTTTATTTCACAGCTAAGTTTGTATTTATTTTAACTAGGTAGACTAGTTACTAAATAGTTATTAACTATTTACTAACTACCTAGCTAAAATAAATAAAAAGTTACCTGTAAAATAAAACCTAACCAGAGTTACACTAAAACCTAACCTTACACTACAATTAAATCAATTACATTTATTAAATACAATTAACTAAATTACAAAAAAAACAAACACTAAATTACAGAAAATAAGAAAGAAATGATCAAATATTTAAACTAATTACACCTAATCTAATAGACCTATCAAAATAAAAAAGCCATTTAGGGCATTTAGCTCTTTATCAGTGCCCAAACCCTAAGCTAAAAATAAAACCCACCCAATAAACCCTTAAAAAAACTAACACTAACCCCCGAAGATCCAATTACAGTTTTTGAAGACCCGACATCCATCCTCAACGAAGCGGCAGAAGTCCTCAGCGAAGCCGGGAGAAGTCTTCATCCAAGCGGGCCGAAGTCTTCATCCAAGCCGGCAGAAGTCTTCAAGACATCCAGCACTGAGCATCCTCTTCTGACGACGGCTCTTCTTGAATGAAGAATTCTATCAGCCAATCGGAATAAAAGGTGAAAATATCCTATTGGCTGATGCAATCAGACAATAGGATTGAGCTCGCATTCTATTAGCTGATTGGAACAGCCAATAGAATGCAAGCTCAATCCTATTGGCTGATTGCATCTATTCTATTGGGTACTTGTAAAGCGCAAACTAATCACCCGTGAGGGTCTCAAGGCGCTATGGGAGGGGGGAGAGGGGAGCTAAGGGAAGATGATTCAGTTGAAGAGCCAGGTCTTGAGGTCCTTCCTGAAGTTTGTAAGGGAGGTGGATTGTCTGAGGTGCAGCGGGAGGGAGTTCCATGACCTTGCTGCCATATAGAAGGATTTTCCTCCAGCTGTTTTTTTCTTGATGCGGGGGATGACTGAGAGTGCTTGGTCGGCAGAGCAGAGTTGTCTGGAGGGGGTGTAGAAATTGACACAGTGGTTAATGTATTCAGGACCGATGTGGAGGGCCTTGAATGCATGGGTTAGAAGCTTGAAGGTTATTCTCTTGTTGACGGGGAGCCAGTGTAGGTTCCTTAGGTGTTCGGTGATGTGGTTTTGGTGAGGGATGTCGAGGATGAGTTTGGCTGAGGTGTTCTGGATGCGCTGGAGTCGTTTCTTTAGCTTGATGGTGGACCCGGCGTAGAGTGCATTGCAGTAGTCCAGTCGACTACTGACGAGGGCGTGGATGACAGATTTTCTAGTTTTGGTGGGGATCCACTTGAATATTTTTCGCAGTAGGTGGAGTATGTTTAAACAAGTCGAAGAGACGGCATTGACCTGGCAGTCCATGGAAAGTGATGAGTCGAGGATGACGCCTATGTTTCGTGAGTGGTGTGTTGGAGTTGGAGGGTGTCCGAGGGCTGTGGGCCACCAGGAGTCATCCCATGCAGATTTGGTGTGTCCGAGGAGGAGGGTTTCGGTCTTGTCAGTGTTGAGTTTGAGACGGTTGTTGTTCATCCAGGTGGCGATTGCTGTAAGTCCTTCGTGGACGTTTTTCTTGGCGGTGGCGGGTTCTCGGGTGAGTGAGATGATTAACTGGGTGTCGTCGACGTAGGAGACGATGTTGAGGTTGTGTTGTCGGACGATGGCGGCGAGGGGGGGCAATTTAGATGTTGAAGAGGGTGGGGCTAAGAGAAGAGCCTTGGGGTACGCCGCAGCTGATTGCTGTGGGATTGGAAGAGAAGGGTGGGAGCCTGACTTTCTGAGTTCTGCCACTGAGGAAGGAGGTGATCCATTCCAGGGCCTTATTGTGGATGCCAGCATCGTGTAGGCGCGTGAAGAGGGTGCTGTGGGCTACAGTGTTGAATGTGGCTGACAGGTCTAGAAGGATGAGGGCGGCAGTCTCTCCTTGGTCGAGCAGGGCACGGATGTCATCTGTGGCGGCGAGGAGGGTGGTCTCGGTGCTGTGAATGCTCCTGAAACCGGATTGGGAGGGGTCCAAGATGTGGTTGGTCTCGATGTGGTCAACAAGTTGTGCGTTGATGGCCTTTTTGATTACTTTGGCTGGAAAGGGCAGTAGAGAGATGGGGTGGTAGTTTTTTAGGATCTATGGGGTCAGCTGTGGGTTTCTTCAGCAAGGGTTTCAGCTCTGCATGCTGCCAGTCTTCTGGGAAGGTGCCAGTTTTAATGGAGCAGTTTATGGTGAGGCAGAGTTCGTGGGCGAGGGTAAAACCCGCTTTGTTGAATATGTGGTGTGGGCATGGGTCTGAGGGTGCTCTGGAGTGGATAGAATTCATGATTCTGAGTGTGTCCTCCGTGGTGAGTGGGATCCAGGTAGTCCGTAGACGGTGGCGGGTGGTGGGTTTGGGTGAGGTGGGGGTGGGTGTGTCTTCGGTGAGTGGTGAGTTCTGGAGTTAAAGGCTGTCGTAGATGTTGATGATCTTGTGGTGGAAGTAAGTAGCGATGTTGTCACAGAGGTCCTGGGAGGGTGGGATGTCGTTAGTATCACTGTTGGGTTTGGAAAATTCCTTGATTACTGTGAACAGCTCCTTGCTGCTGTGGGTTTTGGCGTGGATTCTGTCTAGGATAGCGGTTTTCTTTTTGGTTTTGATGAGGTGGTGGTGAATGGTGACGGCTTCTTTGTAGGCGGATTTGTCCAAGGGGGATTTGCTGGACCTCCATGTTCTCTCTAATCGTCCAATAGTATTTTTTCACCTTTAATTCCGATTGGCTGATAGAATTCTATCAGCCAATCGGAATTCAAGGGACGCCATCTTGGATGACGACACTTAATGGAACCTTCATTCGAGAAGAGCCGTCGGAAGAAGAGGATGCTCCGCGCCGGATGTCTCGAAGATGGAGCCGCTCCACGCCGGATGGATGAAGATAGAAGATGCCATCTGGAAGAAGACTTCTGCCAGCTTGGATGAAGACTGCAGTCCGCTTGTATGAAGACTTCTGCCGGCTTCGCTGAGGGCTTCTGCCACTTCATTGAGGATGGATGTCGGGTCTTCAAAAACTGTAAGTGGATCTTCGGGGGTTAGTGTTAGGTTTTTTTTAAGAGTTTATTGGGTGGGTTTTATTTTTAGCTTAGGGTTTGTGCGGAAAAATAGCTAAATGCCCTTTTAAGGGCAATGCTCATCCAAATGCCCTTTTCAGGGCAATGGGGAGCTTCGGTTTATTTAGATAGGTTTTTATTTGGGGGGTTTGGTTGTGTGGGTGGTGGGTTTTACTGTTGGGGGGTTGTTTGTATTTTTTTTACAGGTAAAAGAGCTGATTTCTTTGGGGCAATGCCCCGCAAAAGGCCCTTTTAAGGGCCATTGTTAGTTTATTGCAGGCTAGGTTTTTTTTTTATTTTGATAGGGCTATTAG